>NW_023425408.1:133006-383006 GCF_014108245.1 Pipistrellus kuhlii
TGACAGTGTGTGAGAACATGTGACAGTGTGTTAGGACAAGTGACAGTGTGTGAGGTCAGGTGATAGTGTGTGAGAACAGGTGACAGTGTGATAACAGGTGACAGTGTGAGGACAGGTGGTAGTGTGTGAGGACAAGTCGCAGTGTGTGAGGACAGTTGACAGTGTTCGCGGACAGTTGACAGTGTGTGTATATAGGAGGCATTGTGTGAGGACAGGTGGCAGTGTGTGAGGACAGGTGGCAGTGTTTGCAGAGAGGTGGCAGTGTGTGAGGACAGGTGACAGTGTGGGAGAACAGGTGGCAGTGTTTGCAGACAGGTGGCAGTATGTGAGGACAGGTGACAATGTGTGAGGACAGGTGGCAGTGTTTGCAGACAGGTGGCAGTGTGTGAGGATAGCAGGCAGTGTGTGAGGTCAGGTGGCAGTGTAGGAGACAGGGGGCAGTGTATGAGTACAGGTGACAGTGTGCGAATACACGTGGCCGTGTGTGAGTACAGGAGGCAGTGTGTGAGGACAGGTGACAGTGTGTGAGGACAGTGACATAGTTTATGAACATGTGGCAGTGTGTTAGGATAGGAAACAGTGTGTGAGGATAGGTGACAGTGTGTGAATACAGAATGCAGTGTTTGAGGACAGGTGGCAGTGTGTGAGGACAAGTGGCAGTGTGTGAGGACCGGAAGCAGTGTGTGAGGTCAGGTGGCAGTGTGGGAGGACAGGGGGCAGTGTATGAGTACAGGTGACAGTGTGTGAATACACGTGGCAGTGTGTGAGTACAGGAGGCAGTGTGTGAGGACAGGTGGCAATGTGTGAGGACAGTGACATAGTTTATAAACATGTGGCAGTGTGTTAGGATAGGAAACAGTGTGTGAGGATAGGTGACAGTGTGTGAATACAGAAGGCAGTGTTTGAGGACAGGTGGCAGTGTGTGAGGACAAGTGGCAGTGTGTGAGGACCGGAAGCAGTGTGTTAGGGCAGGTGTCAGTGTGTGAGAACAGGTGACAGTGTGTGAGGACAGGTGATAGTGTGTGAGAACAGGTGACAGTGTGTGAGGACAGGTGGAAGTGTGTACAGACACATGGCAGTGTGTGAGTTCATGTGTCAGTGTTTACTGATAGGTGACAGTGTATGAGGACAGGTGACAGTGTGTGAGAACAGGTGACAGTGTGTGCTGACAGGTGGAAGTGTTTGCAGATAGGTGGCAGTGAGTGAGGACAGGTGACAGTACTTGCAGAGAGGTGGCAGTGTGTGATGAGAGGTGACAGTGTGTGAGAACAGGTGACAGTGTCTGAGGACAGGTGACAGTGTGTGAGGACAGGTGGCAGTGTGTGAGAACAGGTCGCAGTTTGTGAGGACAGGTGACAGTGTTTGCGGTGAGTTGGCAGTGTATGAGAACAGGTGACAGTGTTTGAGGACAGGTGACAGTGTGTGAATACAGGAGGCAGTGTGTGAAGACAGATGGCAGTGTGTGAGGACTGGTGACAGTGTTTGTGAATAGCTGCCAGTGTATGAGAACAGGTGACAGTGTGTGAGGACAGGTGACTGTGTGTGAATATGGAGGCAGTGTGGGAGGACAGGAGGCCGCTTGTGAGGTCAGATGACAGTATGTGAGAAGAGGTGGCAGTGTGTGAGGACAGGTGGCAGGGTCTGAGGACAGGAGGCAGTGTGTAAAGTAAGGTAACAATGTGTGAGGACAGGTAGCAGTGTTTGCAGACAGGTGGCACTGTGTGAGGACAGTCTACAATGTTTGTGGACAGCTGGAACTGTGTGAGGACACATGGTACTGTGTGAGTTCAGGTGTCAGTGTTTGCAGCCAGTTGACAGTGTGTGAGAACAGGTGACAGCAGTGAAGACAGTTTGCAGTTGTGAAGACAGGTGGCAGTGTGTGAGGACACTGGGCAGGGTTTGCAGGCAGGTGGCAGTGTGTGAGGACAGGTGACAGTGTTTGTGGACAGGTGGCATTGTGTAAGGACAGGTGACAGTGTGTGAGGTCAGATGACAGTGTGTGAGGACAGATGGCAGTGTGTCAGGACAGGTGGCAGTGTGTGAAGTCAGGTGACTGTGTGAGAACAGATGGCAGTGTGTGAGGACATGTCGCTGTGTGTGAGTTCAGGTATCAGTGTTTGTGGACAGGTGACAGTGTGTGAGGACAGGTTGCAGTGTTTGCAGACAGGTATCTGTGTGGGAGGACAGGTGGCAGTGTGTGAGGACAGGTCACAGTGTGTTAATACAGGATCCAGTGTGTTAGTACAGGAGGCTTTTTTGAGGTCAGATTACAGTGTGTGAGAGGTGGCAATGGGTTCGGACATGTGGCAGGGTCTGAGGACAGTTGTCAGTGTGTGAAAACAGGTGACAGTATGTGAAGACAGGTGGCAGTTTTGCAGACAGGTCGCAGTGTGTGAGGACAGGGGACAGTGTTTGCGGAAAGGTGGCATCGTGTGAGGAAAGGTGGCAGTATGTGAGGAAAGGTGACAGTGTGTGAGGACAGGTGACATTGTGTGAGGACAGGTGGCAGTGTTTGCAGACAGCTGGCAGAGTGTGAGGACAGGTGGCAGTGTATGAGGACAGGTGGCAGGGTCTGAGGACAGGTGGCATTGTGTGCGGACAGGAGGCAGTGTGTGACGTCAGGTGTCAGTGTGTGAGAACAGGTGACATTGTGTGAGAACAGGTGACAGTGTGTGAATACACGTGGCAGTGTTTTTAGACAGGTGGCAGTGTGTTAGGGCAGGTGATAGTGTGTGGGGACAGGTGGCATTGTGTGAAGACACATGGCAATGTGTGAGTTCATGTGTCAGTGCTTGCAGACAGGTGACAGTGTATGAGGACAGGGGACAGTGTGTGAGGACAGGTGGCACTGTGTGAGGACAGTCGACAGTGTTTGCGGACAGCTGGAACTGTGTGAGGACACATAGTACTGTGTGAGTTCAGGTGTCAGTGTTTGCGGCCAGTTGACAGTGTGTGATAACAGGTGACAGTGTGTGAAGAGAGGTGGCAGTTTTGCAGACAGGTGTCAGTTGGTGAGGACACGGGGCAGTGTTTGCAGACAGGTGGCAGTGTGTGAGAACCGGTGACCGTGTGTTAGGAAAGATGGCAGTAAGTGAGGAACGGTGACAGTGTGTGAGAACAGGTGACAGTGTGTTAGGACATGTGACAGTGTGTGAGGTCAGTTGACAGTGTTCGCGGACAGGTGGCAGTGTGTGAGGACATGTGAGTGTGTGATAACAGGTGACAGTGTGTGAGAACAATTGGCAGTGTGTGAGGACAGGTGACAGTGTGTGAGAACAGGTGACAGTGTGTTAGGAAAGGTGGCAGTATCTGAGGATAGGTGACAGTGTGTGAGAACAGGTGACAGTATGTTAGGACATGTGACTGTGTGTGAGGTCAGGTGACAGTGTTCACGGACAGGTAGCAGTGTGTGAGGACAGGTGACAGTGTGTGAGGACAGGTGGCAATGTATCAGAACAGGTGACAGTGTGTGATAACAGGTATCAGTGTGTGAGTACAGGTGGCAGTGTTAGCAGACAGATGGCAGTGTGTGAGGATAGGTGGCAGTGTATGTGGACAGGTGGCAGTGTTTGAGGACAGGTGGCATGTTGTGAGGACAGGTTGCAGGGTCTGAGGAGAGACGGTAGTGTGTGAGTACAGAAGGCATTTTGTGAGGTCAGGTGACAGTGTGTGATAACAGGTGGAAGTGTTTGCAGACAGGTGGCAGTGTGTGAGGACAGTCGACAGTGTTTGCGGACAGCTGGAACTGTGTGAGGACACATGGTACTGTGTGAGTTCAGGTGTCAGTGTTTGCGGCCATTTGACAGTTTGTGAGAACAGGTTTTCAGTGTGTGAAGACAGGTGGCAGTTATGCAGACAGGTGGCAGTGTGTGAGGACATGGGGCAGTGTTTGCAGACAGGTGGCAGTGTGTGAGGACAGGTGACAGTGTTTGAGGACAGGTGGCATTGTGTTAGGACAGGTGACAGTGTGTGATAACAGGTGACAGTGTGTGAGAACAGGTGGCAGTGTGTGAGGACAGGTGACAGTGTGTGAGGACAGGTGGCAGTGTGTGAGGACCGGTCGCAGTGTGTGAGGTCAGGTGACAGTGTTTCCGGACAGGTGGCAGAGTGTGAGGACAGGTGACAGTGTGTGAGTACAGGTGACATTGTGTGAGGACAGGTGGCAGTGTATCAGAACAGGAGACAGTAATGAGGACAAGTGACAGTGTGTGAGGACAGGTGGCAGTGTGTGAGGTCAGGTGACAGTGTGTGAGAACAGGTGACCGTGTGTGAGGGCAGCTGGCAGTGTTTGCAGACAGGTGGCAGTGTGGGAGGACAGGTGGCAGTGTGTGAGGTCAAGTGGCAGTGTGGGAGGACAGGTGTCAGTGTTTGAGGACAGGTGACAGTGTGTGAATACAGGAGGCAGTGTGTGAGTACAGGAGGCCTTTTGGGAGGTCAGATGACAGTGTCTGAGTGGTGGCAGTGTGTGGACAGGTGGCAGTGTATCAGAACAGGTGACAGTGTGTGAGGACAGGTGTCAGTGTGTGAGGTAAGGTGACAGTGTGTGAGGACAGATGGCAGTTTGTGAGGACATGTCGCAGTGTGTGAGTTCAGGTATCAGTGTTTGCGGACAGGTGACAGTGTGTGAGGACAGGTGATAGGGTCTGAGGACAGTTGGCAGTGTGTGAGAACAGGTGACAGTGTGTGAAGACAGGTGGCAGTTTTGTAGACAGGTGGCAGTGTGTGAGGACACAGAGCAGTGTTTGCAGACAGGTGGCAGTGTGTGAGGACAGGTGACATTGTTTGCGGAAAGGTGGCACTTTGTGAGGAAAGGTGGCAGTATGTGAGAAAAGGTGACAGTTTGTGAGAACAGGTGGCAGTGTGTGAGGACAGGTGACATTGTTTGCGGAAAGGTGGCACTTTGTGAGGAAAGGTGGCAGTATGTGAGAAAAGGTGACAGTTTGTGAGAACAGGTGGCAGTGTGTGAGGGCAGGTGACAGTGTTTGAGAATAGGTGACAGTGTGTGAGGACAGGTGGCAGTGTATCAGAACAGGTGACAGTGTGTGAGGACAGGTGACAGTGTGTGAGGACAGGTGGCATTGTGTGAGGACAGGTCACAGTGTGTGAGGACAGGTGTGTGAGGACAGGTGGCAGTGTATCTGAACAGGTGACAGTGTGTGAGGACAGGTGACAGTGTGTGAGGACAGGTGGCAGTGTGTGAGGACAGGTCGCAGTGTGTGAGGACAGGTGACAGTCTGTGAGGTCAAGTGATAGTGTGTCAGAATAGGTGGCAGTGTGTGAGGACAGGTGCCTGGGTCTGAGGACAGGAGGCAGTGTGTGAGGACAAGAGGAATTGTGTGAGGTCAGGTGACAGTGTGTGAGAACAGGTGGCAGTGTGTGAAAACAGGGCGCAGTGTGTGAGTTCAGGTGTCAGTGTTTTCGGAAAGTGGACAGTGTGTGAGGACAGGTGACAGTGTGTGAGGACAGGTGGCAGTGTTTGCATCCAGGTGGCAGTGTGTGAGGTCACGTGGCAGTATGGGACGACAGATGGCAGTGTATGAATACAGGAGGCATTGACCGAGGACAGAAGGCATTGTGTGAGGTCAGGTGACATTGTGTTAGAACATGTGGCAGTATTGGAGAACATGTGGCAGTGTTTGAGGACAGGCGGTAGGGTCTTAGGATAGGAGGCAATGTGTGAGGACAGGAGGCAGTGTATGAGGACAGGAGGCAGTTAGTGAGGTCAGGTGACAGTGTGTGAGAACAGGTGGCAGTGTGTGAGAACAGGTGACAGTGTGTGAGGACAGGTGACAGTGTGTGAGGACAGGTGACAGTGTGTGAGGACAGGTGACAGTGTGTGAGGACAGGTCACAGTGTGTGAGGACAGGTGTGTGAGGACAGGTGGCAGTGTATCTGAACAGGTGACAGTGTGTGAGGACAGGTGACAGTGTGTGAGGACAGGTGGCATTGTGTGAGGACAGGTCGCAGTGTGTGAGGACAGGTGACAGTCTGTGAGGTCAAGTGATAGTGTGTCAGAATAGGTGGCAGTGTGTGAGGACAGGTGCCTGGGTCTGAGGACAGGAGGCAGTGTGTGAGGACAGGAGGAATTGTGTGAGGTCAGGTGACAGTGTGTGAGAACAGGTGGCAGTGTGTGAAAACAGGGCGCAGTGTGTGAGTTCAGGTGTCAGTGTTTTCGGAAAGTGGACAGTGTGTGAGGACAGGTGACAGTGTGTGAGGACAGGTGGCAGTGTTTGCATCCAGGTGGCAGTGTGTGAGGTCACGTGGCAGTATGGGACGACAGATGGCAGTGTATGAATACAGGAGGCATTGACCGAGGACAGAAGGCATTGTGTGAGGTCAGGTGACATTGTGTTAGAACATGTGGCAGTATTGGAGAACATGTGGCAGTGTTTGAGGACAGGCGGTAGGGTCTTAGGATAGGAGGCAATGTGTGAGGACAGGAGGCAGTGTATGAGGACAGGAGGCAGTTAGTGAGGTCAGGTGACAGTGTGTGAGAACAGGTGGCAGTGTGTGAGAACAGGTGACATTGTGTGGGAACAGGTGACAGTGTGTGGGAACAGGTGACAGTGTGTGAGGACAGGTGGCAGTGTGTGAAAACAGGTGACAGTGTGTGAGGAAAGGTGACAGTGTGTGAGGAAAGGTGACAGTGTGTTAGGACAAGTGGCAGTGTGTGAGGACAGGTGGCAGAGTGTGAATATAGGAGGCAGTGTGTGAGGACAGGAGGCAGTGTGTGAGGAGAGGTGTCAGGGTCTGAGGACAGGTGTCAGTGTATGAGGACAGTAGGCATTGTGTGAGTTCTGGTGTCTCTGTTTGCGGACAGATGACAGTGTGTGAGGACAGGTGAAAGTGTGTGAGGACAGGTGGCAGGGTCTGAGGACAGCAGGCAGTGTGTGAGGAAAGGAGGCAGTGTGTGAGTTCAGGTGTCAGTGTTTGCGGACAGGTGACAATGTGTGAGGACAGGTGACAGTGTGTTAGGACAGGTGACAGTGTGCGAGGACAGGTGACAGTGTTTGCGGAGAATTGGCAGTGTATGATAACAGATGACAGTGTGTGAGGACAGGTGACATTGTGTGAGAACAGGTGACAGTGTGTGAAAACAGGTGGAAGTGTTTGCAGATAGGTGGCAGTGTGTAAGGACAGCTGACAGTGCTTGAGGAGAGGTGGCAGTGTGTGAGGACAGGTGACAGTGTGTGAGAACAGGTGACAGTGTGTGAGGACAGGTGGCAGTGTGTGAGAACAGGTGACAGTGTGTGAGGACAGGTGACTGTGTGTGAATATGGAGGCAGTGTGGCAGGACAGGAGGCCGTTTTTGAGGTCAGATGACAGTGTGTGAGAAGAGGTGGCAGTGTGTGAGGACAGGTGGCAGGGTCTGAGGACAAGAGGCAGTGTGTAAAGTAAGGTGACAATGTGTGAGGACAGGTGGCAGTGTTTGCAGACAGGTGACAGTGTGTGAGGACAGGGGGCAGTGTATGCAGATAGGTAGCAGTGTGTAGGAGAGGAGACAGAGTTTGTACAGGTGGCATTGTGTAAGGACAGGAGACAGTGTGTGATAACAGGTGAAAGGGTGTGAGAACAGGTGGCAGTGTGTGAGGACAGGTGACAGTGTGTGAGGACAGGTGGCAGTGTGTTGGAAAAGGTGGCAGGGTCTGAGGACATGTGGCAGTGTGTGAGGACAGGAGGCAGTGTGTGAGGTTAAGTGATAGTGTTTCAGAATAGGTGGCAGTGTGTGAGGACAGGTGACAATGTGTGAGAACAGGTGACATTGTGTGAGGACAGGTGGCAGTGTTTGCAGACAGGTGGCAGTGTGTGAGGACAAGTGGCAGTGTATGAGGACAGGTGGCAGAATCTGAGGACAGGTGGCATTGTGTGCGGACAGGAGGCAGTGTGTGACATCAGGTGTCAGTGTGTGAGAACAGGTGACATTTTTTGAGAACAGGTGACAGTGTGTGAATACACTTGGCAGTGTTTTCAGACAGGTGGCAGTGTGTGAGGACAGATGGCAGTGTGTGAGAACATGTCGCAGTGTGTGAGTTCAGGTGTCAGTGTTTGCGGACAGGTGACAGTGTGTGAGGACAGGTGACAGTGTGTGAGAACAGGTGACAATGTGTGAGGACAGGTGACTGTGTGTGAATACAGGAGGCAGTGTGTGAGGACAGGTGACAGTGTATCAATACGGTTGGCATTGTGTAAGGACAGGTGGCAGCATGTGAGGAAAGGTGACAGTGTGTGAGAACATGTGACAGTGTGTTAGGACAAGTGACAGTGTGTGAGGTCAGGTGATAGTGTGTGAGAACAGGTGACAGTGTGTGAGGACAGGTGACAGTGTGTGAGGACAGGTGGTAGTGTGTGAGGACAGGTCGCAGTGTGTGAGGACAGTTGACAGTGTTTGCGGACAGGTGACAGTGTGTGAATATAGGAGGTAGTGTGTGAGGACAGGTGGCAGTGTGTGAGGACAGGTGGCAGTGTTTGCAGAGAGGTGGGAGTGTGTGAGGACAGGTGACAGTGTGTGAGAACAGGTGGCAGTGTTTGCAGACAGGTGGCAGTGTGTGAGGACAGGTGACAGTGTGTGAGGACAGGTGGCAGTGTTTGCAGACAGGTGGCAGTGTGTGAGGATAGCAGGCAGTGTGTGAGGTCAGGTGGCAGTGTGGGAGGACAGGGGGCAGTGTATGAGTACAGGTGACAGTGTGTGAATACACATGGCAGTGTGTGAGTACAGGAGGCAGTGTGTGAGGACAGTGACATAGTTTATGAACATGTGGCAGTGTGTTAGGATAGGAAACAGTGTGTGAGGATAGGTGACAGTGTGTGAATACAGAATGCAGTGTGTGAGGGCAGGTGTCAGTGTGTGAGAACAGGTGACAGTGTGTGAGGACAGGTGACAGTGTGTGAGGACAGGTAGCAGTGTGTGAGGACAGGTGGCAGTGTGTGCAGACACGTGGCAGTGTGTGAGTTCATGTGTCAGTGTTTACTGACAGGTGACAGTGTATGAGGACAGGTGACAGTGTGTGAGAACAGGTGACAGTGTGTGAGGACATGTGGAAGTGTTTGCAGATAGGTGGCAGTGAGTGTGGACAGGTGACAGTACTTCCAGAGAGGTGGCAGTGTGTGAGAGAGGTGACAGTGTGTGAGGTCAGGTGACTTTGTGTGAGGACAGGTGGCAGTGTGTGAAGGCATGTGTCAGTATCTAAGGAGAGTAGGAAGTTTGTGAGGACAGGAGACAGTTTGTGAGGACAGGTGACAGTGTGTGAGGACAGGTGACATTGTTTACGGACAGGTGGCAGTGTCTGAGGACAATTGACAGTGTGTGAGGACTGGTGACATTTTGTGAATACATGAGGCAGTGTGTGAGGACAGGTGGCAGGGTTGAGGATAGGTGGCAGTATGTGAGGACAGGTAGCATTGTTTGAGTTCAGGTGTCAGTGTTTGCGGACAGGTGACAGTGTGTGAGGACAGGTGGCAGTGTTTAAAGACAGGTGGCAGTGTGTGAGGACAGGTGACAGTGTTTGTGGACAGGTGGCAGTGTCTGAGGACAGGTGACAGTGTGTGAGAACAGGTGAGAGTGAGTGAGGGCAATTGGCAGTGTTTCAAGATAGGTGGCAGTGTGTGAGGACAGGTGTCAGTGTGTGAGAACAGGTGACAGTGTGTGAGGACAGGTGGTTGTGTGTGAGAGCAGGTTGCAGTGTGTGAGGACAGAAGACAGTGTTTGAGGAGAGGTGGCCGTGTGTGAGAAAAGGTGACCATGTGTGAGGACAGGTGGCAGTGTGTGAGGACAGGTCATAGTGTGTTAAGACATGTGACATTTTTTGCGGACAGGTGGCATTGTCTGAGGACAGGTTCCAGTGTGTGAGGATAGGTGGCAGTGTGTGAGGACAGGTGACAGTGTGTGTGAACAGGTGGCAGTGTGTGAGTTCAGATGTCAGTATTTGCGAACATGTGACAGTGTGTGAGGACAGGTGACAGTGTGTGAGGACAGGTGGCAGTGTGTGAGGACAGGTGGCAGGGTTTAGGACAGGTAGCAGTGTGTGAGTTCAGGTGTCAGTGTTTGTGAACAGGTGACAGTATGTGAGGACAGGTGACAGTGTGTGAGAAAAGGTGACAGTGTGTGAGGACAGGTGGCAGTTTTTCAAGACATGTGGCAGTGTGGGTGGATAGGTGACAGTGTGTGAGGACAGGTGGTAGTGTGTTAGGACATGTGACATTTTTTGCGGACAGGTGGCAGTGTCTGAGGACAGGTGCCAGTGTGTGAGGATAGTTGGCAGTGTGTGAGGACAGGTGACAGTGTGTGTGAACATGTGGCAATGTGTGAGTGCTGGTCGCAGTGTGTGAGTTCAGATGTCAGTATTTGCGAACATGTGACAGTGTGTGAGGACAGGTGACAGTGTGTGAGGACAGATGGCAGTGTGTGAGGACAGGTGGCAGGGTTGAGGACAGGTGGCAGTGTGTGAGTTCAGGTGTCAGTGTTTGTGAACAGGTGACAGTGTGTGAGGACAGGTGACAGTGTGTGAGAAAAGGTGACAGTGTGTGAGGACAGGTGGAAGTGTTTGCAGACATGTGGCAGTGTGTGAGGACAGGTGGCAGTGTGTGAGGACAGGTGACAGTGTGTGAGGACAGGTGACAGTGTGTGAGGACAGGTGGCAGTGTTTGCAGACATGTGGCAGTGTGTGAGGACAGGTGGCAGTTTTTCAAGACATGTGGCAGTGTGGGAGGACAGGTGACAGTGTCTGTGGACAGTTGGCAGTGTCTGAGGACAGGTGGCAGTGTCTGAGGACAGGTTACAGTGTGTGAGAACAGGTGACAGTGTGTGAGGACAGGTGGCAGTGTGTGAGAACAGGTGGTAGTATGTGAGGACAGGTGGCAGGGTCTGAAGACAGGAGGCAGTGTGTGTGGACAGGAGGCAGTGTGTGAGGTCAGGTAACAGTGTATGAGAATAGGTGGCAGTGTCTGAAGCCAGGTCGCAGTGTGTGAGTTCAGGTGTCAGTGTTTGCAGACTGGTGACAGTGTGTGAGGACAGGTGACAATGTGTGAGAAAAGGTGACAGTGTGTGAGGACAGGTGGCAGTTTTTGCAGACATGTGGCAGTGTGTGAGGACAGGTGGCAGTTTTTCAAGACATGTGGCAGTGTGGGAGGACAGGTGACTGTGTCTGTGGACAGGTGGCAGTGTCTGAGGACAGGTTACAGTGTGTGAGAACAGGTGACAGTGTGTGAAGACAGTTGGCAGTGTGTGAGGACAGGACGCAGTGTATGAGGTCAGGTGACAGTGTGTGAGAACAGGTGGCAATATGTGAGAACAGGTGGCAGTGTCTGAAGCCAGGTTGCAGTGTGTGAGTTCAGGTGTCAGTGTTTGCAGACTGCTGACAATGTGCGAGGACAGGTGACAGTGTGTGAATACATCAGGCAGTGTGTGAGGACAGGTGGCAGGGTCTGAGGACAGCTGGCAGTGTGTGAGGACACGACGCAGTGTATGAGGTCAGGTGACAGTGTGTGAGAACAGGTAGCAGTGTGTGAGGACAGGTGGCAGTGTGTGAGAACAGGTGACAGTGTGTGAGGACAGGTGGCAGTGTGTGAGGAAGGTCGCAGTGTGTGAGAACAGGTGACATTGTTTGTGGACAGGTGGCAGTGTCCGAGGACTAGTGACAGTGTTTGAGAACAGGTGACAGTGTGTGAGGACAGGTGGCAGTGTGTGAATACAGCAGGCAGTGTGTGAGGACAGGTGGCTATGTGTGAGGACAGGTGGCAGGGTCTGAGGACAGGTAGCAGTGTGTGAGGACAGGTGGCAGTGTGTGAGAACTGGTGACAGTGTGTGAGGACAGGTGGCAGTGTTTGAGGAAGGTCACAGTGTGTGAGAACAGGTGACATTGTTTGTGGACAGGTGGCAGTGTCTGAGGAGAGGTGACAGTGTGTGAGGATGGGTGACATAATGTGAATACATGAGGCAGTGTGTGAGGAGAGGTGGCAGTGTGTGAGGACAGGTGGCAGGGTTGGGACAGGTGGCAGTGTGTGAGGACAGGTAGCATTGTTTGAGTTCAGGTGTAAGTGTTTGCGGACAGGTGACAGTGTGTGAGGACAGGTGACAGTGTGTGAGGTCAGGTGACAGTGTGTGAATACATGAGGCAGTGTGTGAGGACAGGTGGCAGGGTTGAGGACAGGTGGCAGTGTTTGAGGACAGGTAGCATTGTTTGAATTCAGGTGTAAGTGTTTGCGGACAGGTGACAGTGTGGGAGGACAGGTGACAGTGTGTAAGAAAATTTGGCAGTGTGTGAGGACAGGTGACATTGTTTGAGGACAGGGGGCAGTGTCTGAGGAGAGGTGACAGTGTGTGAGGGCAGGTGACATTGTTTGAATACATGAGGCAGTGTGTGAGGACAGGTGGCAGTGTGTGAGGACAGGTGACATTGTTTGAGGACAGGTGGCAGTGTCTGAGGACAGGTGACAGTGTATGAGGACAGGTGACATTGGGTGAATACATGAGGCAGTGTGTGAGGACAGGAGACAGTGTTTGAGTACAGGTGACAGTGGGTGAGGACAGGTGGCACTGTGTGAGGACAGGTCACAGTGTGTTAGGACCGGTGACATTTTTTGCGGACAGGTGGCAATGTCTGAGGACAGGTGGCAATGTGTGAGGACAGAACGCCGTCTGTGAGGTCAGGTAACAGTGTGTGGCAACAGGTGGCAGTGTGTGAGGACAGGAGGCAGTGTGTGAGGTCAGGTGACAGTGTGTGCGAACAGGTGGCAGTGTGTGAGTGCAGGTCGCAGTGTGTGAGTTCAGATGTCATTATTTGCGGACAGGTGACAGTGTGTGAGGACAGGTGATAGGGTGTGAGGACAGGTGACAGTGTATGAATACAGGAGGCAGTGTGTGAGGACAGGTGGCAGTGTGTGAGTACAGGTGGCAGGGTTGAGGACAGGTGGCAGTGTGTGAGTTCAGGTGTCAGTGTTTGCGAACAGGTGACAGTGTGTGAGGACAGGTGACAGTGTGTGAGAACAGGTGACAGTGTGTGAGGACAGGTGTCAGTTTTTCAAGACATGTGGCAGTGTGGGAGGACAGGTGACAGTGTCTGCGGACAGGTGGCAGTGTCTGAGAACAGGTGACATTGTGTGAGGACATGTGTCAGTGTGTGAGGACAGGACGCAGTGTGTTAGGTCAGGTGACAGTGTGTGAGAACAGGGGGCAGTTTGTGAGGACAGATGTCAGGGTCTTAGGACAGGAGGCAGTGTGTGTGGACAGGAGGCAGTGTGTGAGGTCAGGTGACAGTGTGTGAGAACAGGTGGCAGTGTCTGAAGCCAGGTCGCAGTGTGTGAGTTCAGGTGTCAGTGTTTGCAGACTGGTGACAGTGTGTGAGGACAGGTGACAGTGTGTGAATACAGCAGGCAGTGTTTGAGGACAGGTGGCTATGTGTGAGGGCAGGTGGCAGTGTGTGAGAACAGGTAGCAGTGTGTGAGGACAGGTGGCAGTGTGTGAGGACAGGTGACAGTGTGTGAAGACAGGTGGCAGGGTCTAAGGACAAGTGGCAGTGTTTTCAGACAGGTGGCAGTGTGTGTGGACAGGTGACAGTGTTTGCAGACAGGTGGCAGTGTGTGAGAACAGGTGATAGTGTGTGAGGACAGGTGACAGTGTGTGAGGACAGTTGAAATTGTGTGAGGACAGGTTGCAATGTGTGAGGACATGTGACAGTGTTTGCAGACAGGTTGCATTGTGTGAGGACAGGTGACAGTGTGTGAGGACAGGTGGCAGTGTGTGAATACAGGAGGCAGTGTGTGAGGACAGGTGGCAGTGTGTGGACTGGGGCAGGGTCTGAGGACAGGTGGCAGTGTGTGAGGACAGGATCCAGTGTGTGAGGACAGGAGGCAGTGTGTGAGGCAGGTGGCAGTGTGTGATGACAGGTTGTAGTGCTGAAGATAGGTGGGAGCTGTGCTGGGCAAGCAGAGCACTGGAGGATGGAACCTGGGTCTGAAGATGACACTAGTGAAACTTCTTCTCTGCATTTATTTCTATTTCTCGGGGACCTTCAGACTGATATTTATTGTCTTAAAAACAAAAGGCCTTTTCAAGTGAGAGGCATTCTTGTTTACCTTTCCCTCTGAGACATATAGCAAAAACATTACACTAAGACAGTGGTCACCCATCAGTGGTCCACACACCACCTGGTCCATAAGGTTGGTGACCGCTGGTCTCCGAGCTGTCTGAGACTTTGCTGGCTATGTTTGCTTCTGGAATTATTATGGTTTTACAACTTACATTTTAGCTTTTCATCCTCTTTGAATTTATTCTTACATATGGTATAAGTTGGTGATTTAGTTTCATTTTTTTTCCATAACTGTCCAATTTTCTGAAAACCATTTAATAAAGAGACTGTTTTTACTCAAATGTATGGTCTTGCCTCTTTTGTTAAATATTAATTTGGCCATAAAGGTGTGGCTTGATTCTGAACTTTCTGTTCTACTCCATTGATGTATATGCCTGCTCTTGTGCCAGTAACAGGCTGTTTTTTGTACAATGGCTTTGTAGTGTAGTTTGATAACTGGTATTGTCATCTCTCCAACTTTGTTCTTCTTCCTCAAGATTTCTGAGGCTATTTGGAATCATTTTTGGTTCCATATAAATTTTTGGAGCATTTGTTCTAGATCTGTGAAGTATGCTGTTGGTATTTTAATAGGGATTGCATTAAAACTATAGATTGCTTTGGATAGTGTGGACATTTTAATGATGTTGATTCTTTCAATCCATGAACACAGTATATGCTTCCACTTTTTGTATATTCCTCTATCTCTTTTTTTTTTTTTTTTAGTGACCTATAGTTTTCCAAGCACAGGTGTGTTTTTTTGTTTGTTTGTTTGTTTGTTTGTTTTTTACCTCCATGGTTTAGTTTATTTTTAAGTACCCTATTTTATGTTTTGTAGCAATGGTAAATAGAATTGTTTTCTTGGGTTCTCTTTCTGAGAGTTCATTATTATTATAGTATATAAAAATGCCACCAATATCAGGATATTAATTTTGTATCCTGCTACTTTGCTAAATTCATGTATTAAATTTAGTAGTTTTTTGGTAGTTTTTTTTATGTATAATATCATGTCATCTGCAAATAAGGAATTTTACTTCCTCCTTTCCAATTTGGTTGCCTTTTATCTCTTTTTCTTCTCTAATCGCTGTGGCTAGGACTTCCAGCACTATGTTGAGTAAGAGTGGTGAAAGCAGACATCCCTGTCCTGTTCCTGATCCTAATGGAGACACTTTTAATTTTTCCCATTGAGTATAATGTTGGCTGTAGGTTTTTCATACGTGGCTTTTTATTATATTGAGGAATGACCCCTCATCCCCACTTTGCTGAGAATTTTTATCCTAAATGTGTGCTGGATTTTGTAGAATGCTTTTTATGCATCTATTGATATGATTATGTGATTTTTATCCTTCAATTTGTTTATGTGATATGTCACAGTTATTTATTTACAAATATGGATGCAAGAACCAACCTTGCATTCCCCAAATAAATGCCACTTGGTCCTGGTGTATGGTATTTTTTAATTTTTTTGCTGGATTTGATTTTCTAATATTTTGTTGGGGGTTTTAGCATGTATGTTCATCAGGGATATTGGCCTACAACTTTATTTCTGAGTAGTGTTTTGTCTGTTTTGGGGATTAGGATCATGCTGGCCTCACAAAAAAAGCTTGGAACTCATCCTGTCTCTTGAATTTTTTGGAAAAGTTTGAGGAGGATAGTTGTTAGTTCTCTCTTAAGTGTTTGATAAAATTAACCTGTGAAGCCATCCAGGACTTTTATTTGCTGGGAGTTTTTTTATTACTACTTCAATTTCATTAGTTGTTATTGGAATAGTCAGGTTCTCTGAGTCTTCTTGATTGTATGTTTCTAAGAATTTGTCCATTTCTCCCAGGTTGATCAATTTGTTGGCATATATTGTTCATACTATTTTCTTGCAATCCTTTATATTTCTGTGATGTTAGTTGTTACTTCACCTCTTTTATTTCTGATTTTATTTATTTGGGTCCTCTCTCTTTGTTTCTTGATGAGTCTGGCTAAAATTTCATCAATCTTATTTATATGTTCAAAGAATCTGCTCTTGGTTTCATTGATCTTTGTTTTTTTGTTTGTTTGTTTTTTGTTTGTTTGTTTAGACTCTATGTCATTTATTTCCACACTGATCTTAATTAATTTCTTTTATTTTACTTACTCCAGGCTTTGTTTGTTGTTCTTTTTCTAGTTCTTTTAGATATAAGGTCAGATATTTTATTTAAGCTTTTTCTTGCTTCTTAAGGTAGGCTTGTAGTGCTATAAATTTCCCTCTCGGGACGGCTTTTGCTGTGTCCTATAGATTTGGGGTGGTTGTGTGTCCATTTTCAATTGTTTCCAGGAAGTTTTTTTATTTCTTCATTGATCTCATTGGTAGCTCATTCATTGCTTAATAAGATACAATTTAGCCTCCATGTGTTTGAATATTTTTTAGTTTTTTTATTATAGTTGATTTCTAGTTTCATGCCATTTTAATCTGAGAAGATGTTTGATATGATTTAAATTTCCTTGAACTTGTAGAGACTTGTTCTGTGTCCTAACATGTGGTCTGTCTTTGAGAATGACCCAAGAGCCTTTGAGAGGAATGTATATTCTGCTGCGTTGGGGTGAAATGTTCTATAAATGTCAATTAAATCCATCTGATCCAGTGTGTCCTTTAGAGTCTCTGTTCCCTTGTTACCTTTTTTTCTGGAAGATCTATTCAGTGAAGCCAGAGGAGTGTTCAAGTCCCCTACTGTGACTGTGTTGTTGTTGACCTCTTTGTTAAAATCCTCCAATAGTCTTTTTTTTTTTTTTTTTTTAATATATTTAGGTGCTCCTATATTGGGGCATATGTTTACCAGGGTTATAGCCTCTTGTTGGATGAATCCCTATAGTATTATGCAGTGACCTTCCATGGCCTTTGTTTTGAAGTCCATTTTGTCAGGTATGAGTTCTACTACCCCAGCTTTTTTTTGTTTGTTTGTTTCTTTTTTGCATGAAATATTTTTTCCTCCCTTTCACTTTCATCCTGTGTGTCTTTCATTTTGAGATGAGTCTAAAGGCAGCATATATATGGGTCATGTTTTCATTTCCATTTAACTAACCCCTGTCTTTTGATTGGAGCATTTAAACCATTTATATTTAAGGTTATTATTGACAAATATTTATTTATTGCCATTTTAATTCTTTGTGCCTATGTTCCTCTCATTTTCTATTTCTTCTTATTATTAAAACAGACCCTTTAACATTTCTTGTATTGCTGGTTTGGTGGTAACAAACTCCTTTCTTCTTCTTCTTCTTCTTCTTCTTCTTCTTCTTCTTCTTCTTCTTCTTCTTCTTCTCCTCCTCCTCCTCCTCCTCCTCCTTCTTCTTCTTCTTCTCCTTCTTGTTCTTCTTCTATCAGGGAAGCTCTTTAATTCATCTTCAATTTTAAATGATTGTCTTGCTGGATAGAGTAGTTTTGGCTTCAGGTCCTAGCTTTTCATTACGTTGAATACTTCATTCCAATCCCTTCTTCTCTATAGTATTTCTGTTAAGAAACCAGCTGACAGTCTTATGGGAGCTCCTTTGTAGGTAATGACTTGCTTTTCTCTTGCCACCTTTATGATTCTCTCTTTTTGAACTTATATTTATATATGCATAAGCCATGGACACAGACAATGATGTAGTGAAGGCTTGGAGGGGATGGTGGGTGTGGGCTAGAAGGGAAAACACAGGGACATTTAGAGGGGGGATTTTAAAAGGTAATAATAATGAATAAAATAATGTATAGAATAGGAAGAGAAGAATGGAAAATTAAAAAAAAACAAAAAACAAAGAAAGAACAAACTAGTTGGAGTAAAGGAAAGAGAGAAATAAGGGATATGAGAGAGAAAAAGACAGAAATGAAGTAAAACTAAAAAAAAAATTAAATTAAAATAAAGGAGAGATTATGTTCAAAATAATAATAAAGAAATAAAAATAAAATGAAGAAAGTGGAGTTGGGCTCCCAGGTCCCGGTGCCTCTGATTCCCTTTGGGTCTGCTGTTGGTGGCAGCACCGACTTTGCTCCAATGCTGAGGGTCACAGGCTCCCAGGTACTGTCCCTGCCTGGGTTTTAGTGCTGGTTTAAGGGGGCCTGGGAGCCCAACTCCACTTTCTTCATTTTATTTTTATTTCTTTATTATTATTATTATTATTATTATTATTATTTCTTTATTATTATTTAGACAGGAGTCTCCCCTCACTCTGCACTGCCCAGTCACCAACCAGTGGGATGTGTTGCTGCAAAGGGGTAAAATATTTAACTGCAGCAGTATTTGACTATATTCTGCGCAGTGAGAAAGCCTGAAGTCATTGTCAAGGTCCACCATTTCTTACTTCTTTTCAGTCGGGTCAAGTTTCTAAGCTTTCTAAATCTTCGTTTTCTGGCTAATGAAAAAATAGGATTCCACTGAGTCTCCTATCTACCTACTCCAGGACTTCTGTGAGGATCAAATGAGGCATGGGAAAACTTTCACAGACATTTGGCTATAAAGCAAATCGTGCTCCTGGGCTGAAGAAACTCCAAGGAGGCTAGTCGCTAGGGAGAGGAAGCTGGGTGTTGCTATGTGACGTCATTGACCAGTGCCCACAGCAACCGTTTCTGGGCTGGGCTGTGGGCTGCATTTTGCACCAGGGGGTCTTGGCAGCATTGGCTGCCATTCTGACAGGTGTGAGATGGTACCGCATTGTTGTTCTGATTTGCATATCTTGGATAATTAGTGACTTTGAGCGTGTTTTCATGTGCTTCTTGGCCTTCCTTCTGTCTTCTTTTGAAAATATTCTATTTAGGTTCATTGCCCATTTTTTTAATTAGGTCATTTATCTTGCTTTTGTTAAGTTGTATAAGCTGTCTGTAGATGTTGGAGATTAAACCTTTATCAGTGGTAACATTTGCAAATATGTTCTCCCATACAGTGGGCTTTCTTGTTGTTTTGTTGATGGTTTCTTTTGCTGTAAAAAAAAGCTTTTTATTTTGTTGTAGTCCCATTTGTTTATTTTCTCTTTAGCTTCCATTGCCCTAGGGGCAGTATCAGTGGAGAAGTTCTTTTAGAATATGTCTGAGATTTTGCTGCCTGTGGATGCCTTTAGTATTTTTATGGTTTCCCATCTTATGTTTAAATCCTGTATCCATTTTGAGTTTATTTTTGTATATGGTGTAAGTTGGTGATTTAGTTTCATTCTTTTGCATGTATCTGTCCAATTTTCCCAATATCATTTATTGAAGAGATTGTCTTGACTCCATTGTATATTCATGCCTCCTTTGTCAAATATTAATTGAGCATAGTGATCTGGGTTCTCGATTCTATTCCATTGATCTATATGTATGTTCTTGTGCCAGTATCAGGCTGTTTTGAGAACAGTGGCTTTGTAATACAGCTTGAAAGCTGGTATTGAGATCCCTCCTACTTTACTCTTCTTTCTCAGGATTGTTGTGGCTATTTGAGGTCTTTTATTGTTCCAAATGAATTTTTGGAGAGTTCTTTCTAGGTCAGTGAAATATGCCGTTGGTATTTTAATTGGGAGTGCATTGAACCTGTAGATTGTTTTGGGAAATATGGACATTTTGATGATGTTGATTCTACCAATCCATGAACATGATATGTTCTTCCATCTGTTTACATCTTCCTCTATCTCTTTTTTCAGTGACGTGTAGTTTTCCAAATATAGGTTCTTTACTTCCTTAGTTAAGTTTATTCCTAGGTATCTTAATTTTTTGGTGTGATGGTAAATGGAATTGCTTTTTTAGTCTCTGTTTCTATAAGTTCGCTGTTGGTATATAGAAATGCCTAGATTTCTTGGTGTTAATTTTGTATCCTGATACATTGCTAAATTCATTTATTAACTTGATTAGTTTTTTAATGGAGTCTTTTGGTTTTTTAATGTACAATATCATGCCATCTGCAAATAGGGATAACTTTACTTCTTCTTTTCCAATTTGGATGCCTTTTATTTCCTCTTCTTGTCTAATTGCAATGGCTAGTACTTCCAGTACTATGTCAAACAGGAGTGGTGAGAGTGGGAATCCCTGTCTTGTTCCTGTTCTTAGAGGGAATGATTTTAGTTATTGCCCATTGAGTATGATGCTGGCTGTGAGTTTTATTATGTTGAGGTATGATCTTTGTACTCCCACCTTGTTGAGAGTTTTTATCAGGAAAGGATGTTGGATTTTATCAAATGCTTTTTCTGTATCAATTGATATGACTACATGATTTTTATCTTTCAATTTGTTTATGTGATGTATCATGTTTATTAATTTGTGGGTATTGTACTATCCTTGCATTCCTGGAATAAATCCTACTTGGTCATGGTGTATGATCTTTGTGATGTTCTGCTGGAGCCGATTTGCTAGAATTTTGTTGAGGATTTTGGCATCTATGTTCATGAGAGATATTGGCCTGTAATTCTCTTTCATTGAGTTGTCTTTATCTGGTTTTGGTATTAGGGTGATGCTGGCTTCATAGGAGTTTGGAAGTGTTCCTTCCTCTTGAATTTTTTGGAATAGTCTGAGGAGGATAGGTTTTAGTTCTTCCTTGAATGTTTGGTAAAACTCTCCTGTGAAGCCATCTGGCCTTGGGCTTTTGTTTGCTGGAAGCTTTTTGATGACTGTTTCAATTTCTTCCCAAGTCACTGCTCTATTGAGATTTTTAGATTCTTCCTGATTGAATTTTGGAAGGTTGTATTTTTCTAGGAATATGTCCATTTCCTCTAGGTTGTTCAGTTTGTTGGAATAGAGTTGTTCGTCGTATTTTGTAACAATCCTTTGTATTTCGGTGGGGTCTGTTGTTATTTCACCTCTTTTGTTTCTGATTTTGTTTATTTGAGTCCTTTCTCTTTGTGTCTTGGTTAGCCTTGCTAGAGGTTCATCAATCTTATTTATCCTTTCAAAGAACCAGCTCTTTGTTTTGTTGATCTTATGTATTGTTTCTTTGGTCTCTATGTCGTTTACATCCGCTTTGATTTTTATTGTTTCCTTCCTTCTGCTTACACTGGGCTTTTCTTGTTGCTCTTTTTCTAACTCTTTGAGTTGTAGAGTTAGATAATTTGTTACCATTTTTTCTTGTTTTTTGCAATAGGCTTGTAGGGATATGAACTTCCCTCTCAAAACTGCTTTTGCTGTGTCCCATAAATTTTGGATTGTTGTGTTTTCATTGTCATTTGTTTCCAGGATGTTTTTAATTTCTTCCTTAATTTCTCTGATAACCCAGTCCTTGTTTAATAGCATGCTGTTTAGTCTCCATGTGTTTGATTTCTTTGGATTATTTTTATTGTAGTTAACTTCCAGTTTTATGCCACTATGATCTGAGAAGATGCTTGATATGATTTCTATCTTCTTGAATTTGAAGAGACTTTGCCTATGTCCCAACATGTGGTCTATCTTTGAAAATGAACCATGTGCACTGGAGAAAAATGTATATTCTATGGCTTTGGGGTGAAATGTTCTGAAGATGTCGATTAATTCCATCTCGTCTAGTAAGTAATTTAGGATTGATATTTCTTTGCTGATTTCTTGTTTAGATGATTTGTCCAAAGGTGACAGTGGGGTATTAAAATCTCCTACTATGATTGTATTGCTATTAATCTCTTCCTTAATGTCCTCTAGCAGTTTTTTTTTTTTAATGTATTTGGGTGATCCCATATTGGGTGCATATGTATTTACCAGGGTTATTTCTTCTTGTTGGATTGCTCCCTTTAATATTATGAAGTAGCCTTCATTATCTCTTGTTATATCCTTAACTCTGAGATCTAATTTGTCAGATATAAATATTGCTACCCTAGCTTCCCCTCCCCCCCATTTCCATTCGCCTGGAAAACCTTTTCCCAACTCTTCGCCCTCAGTCTGTGTGCGTCTTTTTTTCTGAAATGGGTTTCTTGTAGACAACAGATATATGGGTCTTGTTTTCTTATCCAATCTGTTACCCTATGTCTTTTAATTGGAGCATTTAATCCATTTACATTTAAAGTTACTATTGACGCCATTTTTATTCTATAACCTCATGTTCCTTCTTTGCTTCCTATTTCTTGATTTTTACAGTAGACCCTTTAGCATTTCTTGCATTGCTGGTCTGTTTTTGTCTGTGAAGTTCCTGATTTCACCTTCAATTTTGATTGATAGCCTTTGCTGGATACAGTATTCTTGGATTCAGACTCTTCCTTTGCATGACTTTGTATATTTCATCCCATTCCCTTCTGGCCTGATGAGTTTCTGTTGAGAAATCAGTTGCTAGTCTGGTGGAGGTTCCTTTATATGTATCTTTCTGTCTCTCTCTGGCTGCTTTTAAGATTCTTACTTTGTTGTTGGTGTTTGCAGTTTAATTATAATGTGCCTTGGCATCAGTCTTTTGGGGTTCATTTTGCCTGGGACTCTGTGAGCTTCTTGGATTCGTGAGGGCTTTTTCTTCTCTATCTCAGGAAAGTTTTCTGTCATTACTTCTTGAAATACGTTTTCCATGTCTTCCTTGGTTTCCTTTCCTTCTGGAACTCCTATTATTCTAATATTGTTTTGTTTTGTATTGTCCCAAAGTTCCCTTAGGCTCTCCTCCTGCTTTTTTAAATTTTTTCCCCCAGAAGCTGCTCTAATTGGGTATTTTTTTCCATCTTGTCTTCTAGCTCACTGATGTGGTCCTCTGCTTCTTCTAGTCTACTCTTGATGCTTACTATTGAGTTCTTTACAGTAGCTGTGTCATTTTTCATTTCTTCTTGGTTCTTCTTCATTTCCTCTTGGTTATAACTCATATTATAAAATTTGTCTTACATTCTTTTTTAGCCATCTTATGATCATTACTCTGAATTCTTGCTCTGGTAGGTTGCTTGCCTCTAAATCATTTACTTCCTTTTCTGGTGAAGCCTGCTTTTCTTTCATATGTGGGCTGTTTCTTTGTCTCCCCAAGATATCTCTTTTCAGGATGTCTGGTTATGTAGTTCTCTCTCTCTCTGGCTTTGATTTAAAGGTACAAAATACAACACAACCAGGTACAACACACACAGCACTGAACAGAAATGTGTTTGCGATATTAATAACCTCCAATAAAGGTGACTAGGACCCAGCTAACAAAAACATACAATCAAACAAAAAGAATAGGCAAAGCAATTTTACAAAAAAGCATAACACTTCAATATAGTTAATATTCAACATACAACTACAAAGGGATAGAGAGAAAGACTGTTTTTTGTTTGTTTGCTTGTTTTTAGGGCAGCAACAAGGGAGGTGTGAATGGGCTTGGAGCAGGGGGTTGGAAATTAGATATACACAAGTAGGGTGAAATTTTAAAAAGAATAGGGAAAATCTAGAGCAGGAAAGGGTTAAGATAAACAGGGCTCCAAAAGCAAAAGGTTAGGAAGAGAGTGATGGCATAAAGGTAGGGTTGAGATAGAAAAAAGTATTGGAGAAGGAAAGATATAGATTGTAAAACCCTAATCCCAAAGTAAAAAATAATAATAATAAAAAGATAAAAATAAACAAAAGAAAATAAGATAAAAAGGTAAAATAGTAGTAGTAATAATGTTGTTTACATATACAATGTAATAATTAAGAAGGTAAAATCAAGTGAGGAAAAACAAAAAAAAATAACTTCTTGAGTAAACGTTGCAAATAATGAAAAAAATAAAAAAACAAAAATTAAAAAAATAAAATTAAAAAAATTTAAATAAAATTTGCAGTAATGAGGTCATTCACTTCCTCTATTGTTCTGTTTGACACGCCTTGTTTCCCAGTCCGGACAGTATTGCTGTTCCCTGCATTTCACTGCTCCTCAGTGTTGTAATCCGGTCCTGAATTTTAAGCAGGCCTTTCTTTGATTTTATTACACTACGGTCAATTTGTGATGTAGCCTCTGGGTGGCAGTGTTTCTAGGTTGACTTCCAGGGCTCTAAAGCCTCTCTAGCTTTTTTCTCCCCCCCCCCACCCCCCCCCACCCCCCGCAGCACTGATCTATGGGGGGGGGGGGGGGGGCGGGGAGCAAGTCCGAGCAACTGTATGCCTCTGTAATTCTCCGATATCCCTCCGAGTCAGATCCAAACATGTTGCTCTTTAGATATCTCCCCTATTAGGAGTCCCGTGTACACTCACGGGTGACACCTGCCCAACAGCCAGGGGCTTCTACTTGTAAACAACGCCCCTGTCCTCCATTTTCCTAGCGCGGGCTTTTTCTACCCTATCCCTGAGAAATCTGACCTTTTCGCTGTGTGGTGGGCGCTCCTGTGAGTCCAAGTGTTCGCGTCGCCTGGGATCAGCGTTCTGGGGCTCACAGCTGCTTGGTGGTCGCTGCGGCTGTGGATATTCAGGCCTCTGACACGATTCAATCTTCCTCTCAAGATGGCGAGATTTCCCTTCCAAGCCCGTAGGTAGCTCCGGGAAGGGACCCAGCCCCGCCGTGGGTGCTTCCCTGTCAGGGGCACCCTGGTCAGTGGCCCCCCAGTTTCTCCTGGTGTTCGGCTGTCTCTTGGCTTGCCAATAAACACTCCCAGCACGGCCCTCAGCTGCTCTCTCTTTCTGCTCCACGCCCTTTGCTTTCCTCATTTCCCAGGGATTCCCTCTCCTCGTGTCCTGGTCCCGTTCTGTCTGGGCGCCTGGACCTCCGTGGGCAGCAGGTGTGCTCCAGCTTTGTAACCCGTTCACTCTGCCACCTTCCCTGCCGGTCCTGGAGCTGACAGAGGGGGGCCACCTCATCTCTGTCTCTACTCTCAGCTCTTCGTTCAACTTTCTCATCTGAGTTTCAGCCACAGCTCCTCCAGTTCGCGCACTGGTGTTCTGGGGTGTCCTGTCCTCAGGCAGAGCCCGCAGCATCTGACCCAGGCCCCGCCCACGGAGAGCGCGATGGCCAGCCACAGCCCTGAGTGCTGTTCCCATGCCACCTAGCCCCTCACCCTGGCCTGGTGATTACCCTCCAGGTGCTTTCCTTTTTAAAAATACATATGTATAGTTATTGATCTCAGAGAGGAAGGGAGAGAATGACGAGAATCATTGATCGGCTGCCTCCTGCACACCCCCAACTGGAGACCAAGCCTGCAACCTGGGCATGTGCCCTGACCAGGAATCAAACCTCGACCTCCTGGTTCATAGATCAATGCTCAACCATTGAGCCACATTGGCTGGGCGCCATGTACCTTCTTGATACAGGTTTTGAACTGTAGTCCTGTGCCTACATCCTGATGCCCTGAGCTCGCCCACCGTGTGCCTGACTACCAGACCTCCGGAGCCTGCACCCTGGTGGCTGCGGACCAGCCTGGCACCGGGCACCCCCAGCCTTCCCTGGTGGCCGGTGGACACCGGCACTCCCCATCTCGGCCTCGGCCCTCCCAGCCAGTCCTCTTAGTGCGGGGCCCTGAGCTTCCTCTCAGCTCACTGCACCAAACGCCCGCTCAGCTCCCACCTCGAACTGGACACAGACCGTTCATGCACAGAGAGGCCCTCGGAGAAGGACTGTGACCGCCCAGCGATGACATTGTGTACATACTTTTCCATCTTAGCCATTTTTAGTGCAAAGCTCAGCAGCGTGAAGTGTATTCACATGTGCAACAGGCCTCTAGCCAATGGAACTCTGCCCTGTTACACACTGACTCCTCACCCTGCCCCAGCCTGGCACCACGTCCCAACTTCTGTCTCTATAGTTTTCCCACGTCCCCAAGGTTCCCCACGTTGTAGCCTGTGTCAGACGTCCTTCTTTCCTAAGTCTGAATCACACTGTGGTTCGTATGCACAGACCACACTTCTCCCCGCCCCCTCCAATGGCACCTAAGTCTGAATCACACTGTGGTTCCTATGCACAGACCACACTCCCCCTCCCCCCCACCGCCCTGATGGCACGGGGCGGGCACCAGGCTGAGCTGAGGGAGCTGCTGTGGGTGCGAGCAGGAGCCGCACTGTGAGGACTGCGGCCGGGGGGCAACGTGCCTGCTTCCGGTGTGTGCTCTGTGCTAAGACGGGGCGGGGAGGCCAGGAAGGCCAGGTGGGAAGGCTTGGGAACCCCCAAAGCTGCACCAGCCCTTGGAGCTTAGAAGACAGACTACCTGAGCCACACCTGTGCTGCACTGCCTGCACACACTCTCACACGCACACACACACATGCTTGCACACACTCACACACTCATGCACATAATCACACACTCTCACTCATATACACATGCTTGCACACACTCTCACACACACATGCATAAACACACACTCTTGCTCATACACACATATTCATGCACGTACACTCACTGATATACACATGTACATGCTCACACACTCACTCATGCACATGTGTACATGCTTGCACAGACAACCATTCATACATGCACGCCCATGCTCACACATGCTCTCCCCCACACCCCTTCACTCTCAGTTGACCTTCATCTACTTTTGCAAGGGCTCAGATGGTGCCTGCATTGGCAGGTGGGGCCGCGGCCGGACAGGCAGGCCGAGGCAGGGGCGGGGTTTCTCGTTCTCCGGGGCCAGTCCTTCCTGCTCACAGTCCTCACTCATCTCCCCACCTCAGCCAGAGCCGAGTGCCTGGGAGCTAGGGCAGGTACTTTATCTCTGTTTATGTTAAATTAACTTTCTTTTTAAATGTAAGTGTGGTTGGCATACAATACTATATTAGCTTCAGGTGTATAGTGTGGTGATTTGGCATTTTGATACCTTACAATTGATCACCCCACTAATTCTAGTGATCACTGTCACTGTGCCAACTTACCACAGTATGATTGACTATAGTCCCCTCCTCCCCTCCCCCTCCTCCCTCTCCTCCCTTCCGGGAACCATCCCTTTGGTCTGTTTCTATGAGCCTGTTTGTTTTGCTTTTAGATTCCCCATGTAAGTGACATCATATGGCATTTGTCTTTCTGACTTATTTCACTTAGCATGATGCCCTCTGGGCCCACCCGTGTGCTGCAGGCAGCAAGGTTTCGTTCTTTTTATTGCTGATAAGGCTTCTTGAATGTATGTAGCATGCATGTTCACTCGTCTATTGATGGACACCAGGTTGCTTCCATATTTTGGCTGTTTTTAATAATCCTTCAGTGAACATAGGGGTGTACATATCTTTTTTTCCCAAATATATTTTTATTGATTTCAGAGAGGAAGGGAAAGGGAGAGAGAAGTAGAAATATCAATGATGAGAGAGAATCATTGATCAGCTGTCTCCTGCCTACTGAAGATGGAACCTGCAACCTGGTCACGTGTCTTGACTGGGAATGGAACTATGACCTCCTGGTTCATAGATTGACGCCCAACCACTGAGCCACATGGGCCAGGCCATATATCTTTTAAAATTAGTGTTTTGAGTCCCTTTGGGTGTATACCCAGGAGTGGAATTGCTGGGCCATTAGGTAGTTCTATTTTTCATTTGTGAGGAACCTCCATACTGTTCTCCACAGCGCTGCACCAGTCTGCACTCCCACCAGCAGTGCACGAGGGCTCCCTGTTCTCCACATCCTCGCCAGCACTTGTTGTTTATTGACCTTTTATAGTAGCCATTCTGACAGGTGTGAGGTGGTATCTCATTGTGTTTTACTTGTTTTTTAAATTTATCTTTAATTTTGAAAATTCATTGCTGTTTTAATTAGCATTTCTGGTGATTAGTAATGTTGAGCATCTTTTCATGTCTCTTGACCCATCTGTTTGTCCTTTTTGGAGAAGTGTTTATTCATGTCTTCTGCCTAATTTTTTATCAGATTGTTTTGGTTTTTTTTTTTTTTTTTGCTATTGAGCTATATGATTTCCTTATATATTTTGATATTAACTTCTTATTGGATGTATCATTAATGAATATCTTCTCCAATTCAGCATGTTGTCTTTTGTTTTGTTGATGATTTCATTCACTGTATAGAAGCTTTTTAATTTGATAAAGTCTCATTTTTTTTATTTTTACTTTTGTATCCCTTACTTGAGAGGACATATCCAAAAAGATATTACTCAGCCTAATGTGAAATACCATCTATGTTTTCTTCTGAAGGTTTTAGGGTTGCAGCTCTTAAATTTAAGTCTTTAATTCACTTTGAGTTTAAAGCGAGGAGTCCAGTTTAATTCTTTTTGCTCATGTCTGTCCAGTTTTCCTAACACTGCTGTTGAATAGACTATCTTTTCCCCATTTATGCTCTTGCTTCCTTTCTCATAGATTAATTGACCACGTAAGGGTGGGTTTATTTCTGGGATTTCTATTCTGTTCCATTGAACGAGGTGTCTGCTTTTATGCCAGTATCATGCTGTTTTGATTATTATAGTTTTGCAGGGACAATGATAACTCTCACTTTGTTCTTTCTCAAAATTGTTTTGTCTATTTGTGATCTTTTGTAATTCCATATAAATTTTACTATTATTTGTCTTAATTCTGAGAAGAATATCATTGGTATTTTGATATGGATTGCATTGAATTTGTAAGTTTACTTGGGTGATATGGTCATTTATCAATATTAGCTGTTCCAGTCCATGAGTCACCTATGACAAGTGTGCCTGTGAGTGACAAGCTTCAAAGCACCAATAGCTTAAGCAAGAAGATGCTTCCTTCTTACATGTCTAGGATGCCTGAGCCAAGCAGGAGGGCTGTGGTGGCATCCTGCGGCCAGAGCCCAGCTCCTCCTGTCTTCCTGTGCTGCCATTCTCCACAGCTCTGCCTCGTGCTCTCAGACGGCTCTGTGAATTCCAGCACCGTGCTTGCACCCAGCCAGTGGGAAAAGGCAGAGAAAAAGGAGTGCACCCCACACTCTAAGACACTTCTCAGCAGCTCCTGGACTCGTTCACTCACATCTATGGCAGAGCTCATCCACGTGGCCATGTCTGGACGCAAGGGAAGTGGGAGGTGGACTTTGTGTTCCAGGCACCCATGTTCCCCAATCACGTGCAGGGCTTCTGTGACGGGGGAAGAAGGGAATGGGCAGTGGAGGGCACTAGCCATCTCTGCTACACATGCCTCATTCTAATACGTTATAAGGAGCCCTAAAGTTTGCTCTGGCTGGTGTGGCTCAGATGGTTGAGCATCAACCCATGCATTAAAGGGTCTCAGGTTCGATTCCTGCTGAAGGCACATGCCCAGTTGTGGGCTCCATCTCTGGTAGGGATTGTGCAGGAGGCAGCCGATTGATGTTTCTCTTTCCCCATCTTCCTTCCTCTCTTTCTAAAAATAAATAATGAAAATAATTTCTGAAGTTTAAATCTTATTTACATACTAGAGGCCTGGTGTGTGAAATTCATCCCCTCAGCCCAGCCTGCACCCTCTCCAATCTGAGACCTCTTGGGGGATGTCTGACTGCCAGTTTAGGCCCAATACCAGAAATCAGGCCTAAACCAGCAGTTGGACATCCTTCTCACAATCCTGGACCGCTGGTTCCTAATCGCTCACCTGTCTGCCTGCCTGGTCACCCCCAACTGCCCCCCCACCATCCTGGTCACCCCCAACTGCCCCCCCCCACCATCCTGGTCACCCCTAACTGCCCTCCTGCTGTCCTGGTTGGCTCTAACTGTCCCCCCCAAACCCGCCGCCAGCCTGGTCACCACCAACTGCCCCCCTGCCGGCCTGGTCACCCCAAGCAGCTTGCTGTTCAGTCATTTGGTCATCCTTCACTAACCCCATTGCCAACCTGGTTGCCCCGCGCAGCCTGCTGTTCAGTTGCTTGATTGCCCCTCACTAACCCCCCTGCCAGCCTAGTCATAGGCTGCTTGATTGCCCCTCACTAACCCCCCTGCCAGCCTAGTCATAGGCTGCTTGATTGCCCCTCACTAACCCCCCTGCCAGCCTCGTCATAGACAGCCATCTTGTGAGGGTCAATTTGCATATTACCTCTTTAATTATATAGGATTTTTGTTAAGTTGCCTAATCACAGTATGAAATTCAAAATGGCATGTGGTGAAAACTGTCCGTCCCTCTCCTGCCCCCAGAGGGCAGCAGAGGGCATCTGGGCCTGCTGTTTCCAAAGTGGGTCCTTGGACTGGCCCAGCATCCAAGGGGATTTTTAAATGCAGGTTCCTAGGCCATGGTCCTGTCTGTGGGTGAGGCCAGGCATTTGTATTTCAGCTCGCCCTGGGGGTTACTTAGTCAGCTACAGTCTGAGGGTCCATCCTGGGGCCTCCTGCCTCCGGTAGCACTGCTGATGCTCATGGGCTCGCTGCTGTGCCACTCAGGACCACAGACAGCTCCTCCGAGCTGCCTCTCACCCACTAAGTGTGCTCTGACCTTGACCGGGTGCCCGTCCCCATAGCCAGTGCTGACACTCTGCTCATTCTTTTCATTTTTAACCTAATTTTTGAACAGTCTTATTCAGGTGACTCAAACATTTTAAGAAGGCCTCTCCTGCATGCCTGCCCCCCCTGGCGGGCGCGGTGGCCCCACACCCAGGACACCACTGCCTTTGGTCTGCGCTTCCTTCCGGAACCTCTTGCTGGTGAGTGGCAGGGAGACACAGACACGCGGTCTCCAAGCATGGACGAGGAGGCTGTGTTCTCACAAGGCTGCACTCTCACCTTGGTGAGGGCCCCCCGGCCAGCCTGGGGCACAGAGGTCCTCTGGGCGAGGCTCACTCGCAGCACAAGGACAGTGAGGCTTTGGACACCCGCTCCCTGGGTTTCTTTGGTCAGCGGTCAGCGCCAGTTGCCAGCTGGGTGAGGGGTATTCCTTCTCCCATGCTCCCGTCCCCCCAACCCTGCGCCCAGGCTGGGCTCTGGGCCTGGGCTCACTCCGCTGTGGCACTGTCTGTAAGTCTGTCCCACTGGGACTGTGAGCTCGCGGGGCTCAGCCGGTCTGGGTGGGGCGTGTCTCACAAATGTTTGTGGGATGAATGGATGAGCAGCCTGTCCCTGCAGCCACTCAGGATCTCTGGCCCTCAGGCACTCACTGCACTTTCTGAGGCCCCAGGGTCCTCTTCTGGAGCAAGATGGGGACCTCACAGTGCTGGGGACAACGTGAGAGCAGCCACGGGACCAGGGCGCAGACAACATCCCCTCTCCCTTCTCCCCAGCACAGGTTAGCATTCCAAGCTCCAGGAGCCCAATTAACCTCACAGGATGACGCTCCCGCGCTGTGCCAGGCGCCGGCCAGCAGGGGGCGCAGCACACCCGGGCTGGGGAAAGGCCTGCCCTCAGGGGAGCGAGCCTGAGGGGGCCCTGGACTTGGCCAGAGGAGTGGAGAATTTAGTTAACGATTATGTTGGGCACAGACAGCCAAGGGAAAAGCAGACTTCCTTAAAACTAAACACTTTGTGCATCAAAGAAACCACCCAGGGGGCGCAAAGACCACCACAGAATGGGAGAAAGTATTTGCAAATCGTGAGTCTGATCAGGGGCTAGTGTCTAGAATATACAGAGAACCCCTGAAACTCAGCAGCAAATGTACAAACAACTGGATTTTTAAAAAAATGGGCAAAGGGCTTGAATAGATATTTCCCAAACTTTATTTTAAAACATTTCTTTTCAATCCTCACCTGAGGATGTGTTTGTTTTAAAGAGAGAAACATCCATCGGTTGCCTCCCATACACACGCTGCCCAGTACTGAACCTGCAGGCTTTGGTGCATGGGACCATACGTTATCAGATAAAGAGACGGTGATGGGAATCTCTAGGAGAGAGTCAGTTTTGGGGACTGCACCCTTGAAAACCTGGCCTTTGATTTCCAGACACACGCCGGAGCGCAGCGCGCTGAGCAGGTGCGGGCGGAGCCCTGCCCTGCCCGGCTCTCCCTCCGTGTCCTGTGGGCCTGTGGCTTCCCTCCTTTGTCTGTAGCTCCGAGTACAGCGGTCGCAGGCCTGGAGCCGCCACATTGAGCTGTGGCTCCTGTGTCACCGCCAAGACCCGCTGGACCGGCTGCTCGGCCCGCGCCTCGGGCGGGGCTCCTGAGAGCTGTGCTGACCACGAGGGAGCAAGAGGAGCGCCAGCCTCCGGCAGGATTGTGCACGGCCAGCCCACCGGGACCTTGTGACTGCAGCTGCTCTGCCAGCAGGCCTGTCCTCCGCACGCTCCTGCTCCCTCCGCTCCGGTCCAAAGTCCCAGCGGGCCCAGAGCACAGCGGCCTGCGGCTGCCCGCGGAGCTGGCCCTCGTGGCCGGAGGCTTCTTAACCCCTCCGCCTCCCTCTGCCGGGCTGGTGCCCCGGGAGCCACACGTTCTAAATTCCGCTCCACCGGAAGCGGAGCACAGGAGCCGCTCAGGCCGCCGTGCTGGGGCCGGGCCACCCCGGAGCGCGCTCGGACTCACAGGCGCTTTGTCCTCAGGGTGAGCACGTGTGCACGGTCCAGAAAAGCCGGCCCTGCGCCTCCCCCACTGCTCAGTCCGCCCATTTCCAGGCGTGTTCGCTTTCTCTTGAATTCATGTTCTTGTTAACGTCTTCCTCTGATTCTCGGGGGCGGGGGGTATGAAAAATTGCATGCTGCAAACAGAGTGTCTGTGTCTGGTCTGGGCGCCTGCAGGCGGAGGCGGGCGCTCACTGCTCTCTGACCTGCTGTGTGGTCCTGGCCCTGGACGGGGTCCCGGCCCCAGCGGGGGTGTGTGCGTGTGTGTGTGTGTGTGTGTGTGTGTACAATGTCTTACTTCATCTTCATTTCTGAAGGATTGTTACTCTGTGTGCGTGCGTGTGTGTGTGTGTGTGTGTACAATGTCTTACTTCATCTTCATTTCTGAAGGATTGTTACTGTGTGTGTGTGTGTGTGTGTGTGTGTGAAATGTCTTATTTCATCTTCATTTCTGAAGGATTGTTATTGTGTGTGTGTGTGTGTGTGTGTGTGTGTGAAATGTCTTATTTCATCTTCATTTCTGAAGGATTGTTACTGTGTGTGTGTGAAATGTCTTATTTCATCTTCATTTCTAAAGGATTGTTACTGTATGTGTGTGTGAAATGTCTTATTTCATCTTCATTTCTGAAGGATTGTTACTGTGTGTCTGTGTGTGTGTGTAAAATGTCTTATTTCATCTTCATTTCTGAAGGATTGTTACTGTGTGTGTGTGTGAAATGTCTTATTTCACCTTCATTTCTGAAGGATTGTTACTGTGTGTCTGTGTGTGTGTGTGTGTGTGTGTGTAAAATGTCTTATTTCATCTTCATTTCTGAAGGATTGTTACTGTGTGTGTGTGTGTGTGTGTGTGTGAAATGTCTTATTTCATCTTCATTTCTGAAGGATTGCTATGTGTGTGTGTGTGTGTGTGTGTGTGTGTGTGTGTGTGTGTGAAATGTCTTATTTCATCTTCATTTCTGAAGGATTGTTACTGGACGGGGTCCAGGCCCAGGCAGGTGTGCTTGGCGGCCGGCAGGGTGTGGGAAAGGTTTCACAACAGGACTCAGGTGACTGCGGGACATTTATTGAAGCTGGGACAGTGAGACAAGAGGGCTTAGCACAGAAGCAGCAGCAGGAGAGCCAGGCGGGCTGCTTAGGTCCCTGGGAAGCAGAGGAATGGGGGCCTTGGGCAGGGCGTCAGGGTGAGCCTGGGGCGTGGGGTCCATTAGGGTGAGGAGTGCAGGCCTGGGGGAAGTGGAGGGAGGGAACTTGGGGGCTGCTCGGAGGAGACAGTCTGTCCTCTGTCTCACAGGGGAGGCTCCAGCAGAAGAGCAGCAGCTTTCCAGGCGGGCTCCTCTGGCCCTGGTCTCCCTGATTGGTCAGTGCCGGGGCCGGGGCTGTCAGTCATCGCAGCTGGTCCTGGCGTCGCCCCCCTGGTGTTGCTGCTTTTCTGGGCCTGGAGCTGAAATTCAGCTGAAGCCTGGATGTCACCTGTGCGGAGGGGACCTAGTGTGTCTGCTGCAAATCGCTGTCAGTGTGTTCCGCTCTCTGCCTCAGTTTCCCTGTTCTGCCAGTCCAGGGCCCTGACACCGCGACACAGGAGGGGCACAGGAGGGGCGCAGGACTAGCCTGAGTATCTGGGAGGCTTTGTGCTCCCAGCAATCAGTGCTCAGGCCCTGGGTGGGCTCACTGAAAACCACTCTAAAGTTGCAAACAGAGAAGATTAATTTATTCAATTAAGTAACAAGTGCGCCCCTCCCCGCCCCCCATGGTCTTGAGACTAAGGCTTGGCGTGGGGGGTCCCTGAAAGGAGGTGGGCTCTGGCCCCGCCCATTCAGCTCCCACTGTTGGGGCCCTGCTGGGGGGAGCGGGTTGGAAGCCGAGGGTGGGCTCCCGGGCTGAGAGCTGCCTGGGCGCAGGGGAGCGAGAAGGTGGTGACTCCAGGGTAACAGCAGCGGGGGTGGGGCCATGGCTGGTGGTGGCTTCCCTGCCTCCAGGGAACCCGTGATGGCTGAGACCAACACAGACCCTCCATCTGGATCTCCCCTCAGCCCAGGGAGTGAGCTCACAGCTTGTTCCTGTGCCCCCTGAGGCGGCACCCACGAGAGGGGCAGTGCTGGTCACGTGGTCCTGGGCTGGAGGCCATCCCGGCAGGCGGGCTGGAGGCTGGGAGGCTGGGAAGCTGGAGGGCTGGGGGGCTGGGAGGCTGGGAGGCTGGAGGCTGGGAGGCTGGGGGAGGGCAGGGAGGCTGGGAGGCTGGGGGGCTGGGAGGCAGGGGGGCAGGGAGGCTGGGAGGCTGGTGGGCAGGGTGGCTGAGGGGCAGGGAGGCTAGGAGGCTGAGCGGGCTGGGAGGAAGGGATGCTGGGAGGCTGGGGGCTAGGATTCTGGGAGGCTGGGAGGCTGGGAGGCTGGGGGACAGGGAGGCTGGGGGCTAGGGGTCTGAGAGGCTGGGAGGCTGGGGGTCTGGGAGGCTGGGAAGCTGGGGGCTGGGAGGCTGAGGGTCATGGAGGCTGGGGGTCAGGGAGGCTGGGGGGCAGGGAGGCTGGGGGGCAGGGTGACTGGGAGGAAGGGAGGCTGGGAGGCTGAGCGGGCTGAGGGGCAGGGAGGCTGGGAGGCTGGGGGCTGGGAGGCTGGGAGGTTGGGGGCTGGGAGGCTGGGGGCTAGGGGTCTGAGAGGCTGGGAGGCTGGGGGGCTGGGAGGCTGGGAAGCTGGGGGCTGGGAGGCCGAGGGTCATGGAGGCTGGGGGTCAGGGAGGCTGGGGGGCAGGGAGGCTGGGGGGCAGGGTGACTGGGAAAAAGGGAGGCTGGGAGGCTGAGCGGGCTGAGGGGCAGGGAGGCTGGGGGGCTGGGGGGCTGGGAGGCTGGGAGGTTGGGGGCTGGGAGGCTGGGGGCTAGGGGTCTGGGAGGCTGGGGGGCTGGGAGGCTGGGAAGCTGGGAGGCTGAGGGTCATGGAGGCTGGGGGGCAGGGAGGCTGGGGGGCAGGGTGACTGGGAGGCTGAGTGGGCTGGGAGGAAGGGAGGCTGGGAGGCTGGGGGCTAGGAGGCTGGGAGGCTGGGAGGTTGGAGGGCTGGGATGCTGGGAAGCTGGGGGCTGGGAGGCTGAGGGTCATGGAGGCTGGGGGTCAGGGAGGCTGGGGGGCAGGGTGACTGGGAGGCTGAGTGGGCTGGGAGGAAGGGAGGCTGGGAGGCTGGGGGGCAGGAAGGCTGGGAGGTTGGGGGCTGGGAGGCCGGCTCCCGCCCTGTGAGAGGCGGGGAAATTAACCTGGCTGGTGTGAGGAATGCCCGCCTGTCCATTCACATAACGGACTCAGAGACAGGAGCGTGGCAAAACCAAGGCTCTTAGTCCGCTCGGAGGGGTGTCCGGTTGTGCAGCCCATTCACCTCTAAGGTGCGGGGCCTCCCCGCTCCTCATGGGCGGAGAACTGTGGGCTCACGGTTTGCCCCTCCCGGGCATTGGGAATCGGGCGGAGGCCGCTTCTCGTGGCCTCCACCTCCCCGGTGTAGCCAAGGCAGGTGCCGGGGATTCCCACATGGTGCTGGCCTGGCGCACTTCCCTCCTCCCTTCGTTCTGTGGCCCGGGACATTCAGCAGCCGCTTCCGTGAGACGCTGGCCGTGCTGCAGACGATCCAGAGGCCACTTCCCGCAGCCGGAGGCCACTGGTCCGGGTAAAGCCGGGTGCCTGCTCCGGGCGAGGTGCCTGGCTCGGGGGTCATTGGTACAAGCTCTCCTGAGGACCAGTTGGCAAAATCTGCCACAATTACAAAAGCACAAACCTGCCCCACAGCTGGCTTCCCCAGAGCAGCCCCGGAGAGAGGTGTACCCCCAGACGGAGCGAGCACTGCTCACCCCAGTGTGTGCGGGCAGCACTTGTTTCTGAAGTCATTCCCTCTCTCTCCCTCTCTCTCTCCCTCTCCCTCTCTCTCTCCCTCTCTCTCTCTCTCTCTCTCTCTCTCTCTCTCCCTCCCTCTCTCTCTCTCTTTCTCTCTCTCTCTCTCTGTCTCTCTCTCCCTCTCTCTCTCTCTCTCCCTCTCTCTTTCTCAATATATTTTATTGATTTTTTACAGAGAGGAAGAGAGAGGGATAGAGAGTTAGAAACATCAATGAGAGAGAATCATTGATCAGCTGCCTCTTGCACACCCCTTACCAGGGATGTGCCCGCAACCAAGGTACATGCCCTTGACCGGAATCGAACCTGGGACCTTTCAGTCTGCAGGCCGACGCTCTATCTACTGAGCCAAACCGGTTTCAGCGGCCATTCTCTTTTCAATCCTCACTGGAGAATGTGTTTTCCAGTGACTTCCCCTCCCCGCCCCCTTTTTTAAAGAAAACGATGGGAGAGAGACCCTCAGTCAGTTACCCTGCGTAGTAACAGGCCTCAGGGCAGCCCAGCCAGGGAAGCGAGGGGCTGCCAGGTCCTCCCGCTGGATTCGATCATTCCAACTTCTGCATTTGTCATAGCTCTGAGAGAAACACTAGGCTGAGTGTTTGCTTTTCTCAGGGTGGATTCCAAAATGGTCCGAGAGGAGAAGCAGGCATGACCCTCAGGCCGTGCTGCCCCCTCTGCGGCTCCAGGCCTCGCGGTAAAACCGGCGGCTGATGGCTCCTGGAGATGCTGACCTCCGCGAGGAGATGCTGTGGAGCAGCGGTCCTCCACCCTCCTCATGCTGCGGCCCTTCAATACAGCGCCTCGTGTGGTGTGAGCCCAGCCACAACAGTATTTTCGTTGCTGCTTCCTAACTGTAATTTGCTGCTGTTATGAATCATCATGTAAATATCTGTGTTTTCCGACCGTCTTAGGCGACGCTGCTGGCGGTTCTCAACCTGTGGGTCGCGGCATTACGATTCACTAACAGTAGGAAAATTACAGTTACGAAGTAGCAACGAAAAGAATGTTATGGTGGGGTCACCACCACACGAGGAGCTGTGTTAAAGGGCCGCGGCGTGAGGAGGGTGGAGGACGGCTGGGTTAATGGCACGGATTCAGATTGCTAGCTCTCGACAGTGTCCCCTCTCCCCAGAATGACGTTCACAGAACGCTCCCTCCTGGGCACCTGCAGCCCCGGAGCGGCGCCCGCGGCCAGCCCCTTCCCACTCCAGGACTGGTTTCTCCGTCAGTTAAAAGGCCTGTCTGCGCTGGCCTCCACCACAGGCCACAGACCTGCCACCTCGCCTAGCCCCTCATCCTCAGGATCCGGGGCCAGAGCACCTCACACCAGGGCAGCACATGAGCCACCACCCGTTCCTTATCTTGTGAATGGCCGGGCTCTGCTCCGGCCTGGCCTCTCCTGCAGGGCCCATGTGGACAATGCCCCCAGCCCCGGCTGCCTGCAGGCCCTGCTGGTGCCCTGTGGGGCAGCCATATTGCAGGCCTTGGCTTAAAGCACAGGGCACTCTGGTCATTGGTGCCAACTTGCAAGAGGGCAACTCTGGTACGTTCATCGAGTGGTCGCTGCTGAGACTTCATCCCGGATGTGCAGCTCGTGTAGAAGCTGCGGTGACAGCGCAGGAGAGTGCCACCTGCTCCCCTGGCAGGCACCTCCTCTGGGCCAGGACATCCGGGACACGCCCACGCCACTCGCCACTCGCACAGCTCCCTGCGGGCACGCCCTCGGAGGCCATGGGCAAGGCGTGCCCTCGAGGCCCCCAGCTGGCACCCCCAGGTCAATGGGTCGGGACTGCACGCCCACGTCAAGGCCAGGAATGCTCCCGTTGGCTTGGAGAGCCCTCCTGCCCAGCCCTCAGTCTGGGAGGGAGTGCTCCCGGCTGATCGCAGTGTCAGGGCGCTGGGGCTGCTGTCAGCGGGAGCGCAGAGGCCGGGCTGCCTCTGGGAGCAAGCAGCACAGCAGGAGCCACGGGAGGGAGGGCAGGGAGGGCTGGGAGGGCAGGGAGGGCCTGGCACGCACTGCTCCGAGGGCCTGGGTTTGGCGCGTTTGACGTGGTGCTGCCCGCCAGACTCTCCACCAAGCGAGTCAATGAGTCCCTTCTGGTTTGGGCCAGTTTGAGCTGGAGTTTGTCACCAGAAAAGTGTCCTGAGTGATGGCACCGTTAAAGGGGGTCAAATCCAAGGTGTCCTCACGTCTACGCCGAGTCCATGAGCAGGAAGGGGAGCCACCTCTGTCCCTTCCCACCAGCGGCTGCAGGGACCCCACGGGCACCGGGAGGACACAGCTGGACCAGAGCGCGTGCAGAACGAATGAAAAGCAATGGTAGCACAGCTCACACCTGTTCTTGTGAGTTCAAATTCTTCATAATCTAACTGAGAAAAACAAAAGAAGCCTGTGCCACACCCATCTCAGCCCGCGTGGGCTGTGGGAGGGTGCTGAGCCACCTGGGGCCGTGGGCTCTGCCTGGGCTGCCCCTGCCCCTCTGGGACCTGCCACGTGCCGGTGGCCTGGCGGCCGCTCACCAGGCACAGAGCCCGGCTTCTCTGCGGCTCCTGCTGTGTCAGTGGCCTTGGGCCCGTGGTCAGGACGCGGGTGCTGGGCCTGGAGCAGCCAGGCCCGGGAGTGACAGTCAGTCCACGATGGCAAGGGAGGCCGCCTGCATGGCACAGGGCCCCAAGCTGCTAGTCCTGTGTCGAGGGGTCTCTGCCCTGCAGGGTGGGCAGTGGCCTCGATGGGAATGAACTGAGAAACCTCAAATCTGCGCCTGGCCCCTCTGAGGCAACTCGGCCCATAGGCCAAGACACAGCACCCCCCGGGTGCCTGAGGTTGGCACGTGTGTTCTGTGAACAGGCCTCCCCCTCACACACACACACACACACACACACCCCGTGAAGGGCCTCACTCCCAGACACCGGAGAGAGGGAGGAGTGGAGACGTGGCGAGGAGCCCAGAGGAGCCACGCATAGGGGAGGGTCCATCCCCAGGCCCTGCTCTCCGGGGTGCGAGGGGCTCAGTGTGCTCCTGAGGGTCAGGAGGAGTGAAGAAGGACGTGCTGGACTCCCACGCCAGCGGCTGCTCACACTGCGAAGGCCGAGGCAGGAGAACTGCTCCGGTCTGACTCTGTGGCACGCCAACTCTAAACGCCCGTCCTGGCCAGTTCCCGGAGGCACCTCGGACTCCCCGCAGACTCCCGGGTGCAGCCACCTGACTCCCTGCAGGACGCACATGTGCCTCCACTCGACATCGTTATTCTGAGCATCCGTTGGCGCCCACCTCGGCCTCCTGGCGCCTGACGGATAAGCATCCCCAGCTGATCCTGGGCGAAGGGTGTCGAACTGATCATTCTCTGGGAGATACCTTTTACTGTGAGAACTTTTACCTTCCTTTCTTCGTTGAGACACTGCTGCTGCATTGTTTTGCCCAGCTGTGTTCCCGTGTGCAAACTCTAAGACCTCCAAACACCATTCGCCGCTTATTCCCAGCGAAGGAAGCCGCAGCCCTGCCTGTCGTGGGCGGAGGGCGTGTGCGTCGTGCTGGGCCCGCGCACAGGCTGCGCGGGGCGCCCGCTGCGCCCTCAGACTCTGGTCTGCGAACCTGAGGGTGAAATGTGATATCAGGAGGTTTGATGGAAATGTGCTTATTAGGAGCAAAGTTGAGCTCTTCTTGTATTTACGAGGCAGTTGTGTTTTTTCCTTAGTTCCCTCCTTCCATGACTTGTCTGTGTTTCTATTATGTTGTCGGCCTTTACTTACTGATTTGTGGGAGCAATTAATGGATTAAGAAAACTGTCCTTTGTCTTCCTACTTTATGGTACTTGTGCTGGGCAGTCTACAGAACTAAGTCCACCTCTTATCTAGTTTGTGTGCAGTGGTGCCCAGTACTGTGGATTCCGTATCTGTGAATTCACCCGCTCGCTCAAGGTTACTTGTGACCCCATCGAGCGAGGAAATTCCAGTCCCGTGAGCACTGCCCCCGGGCCCAGCTCTCCTCTGACGGGAAGCAGTGCTCTTCCCACAGTCTCTGTGGATCGCAGCCTTTGCATCTTTCTGCCTCTGCGGGAGTGGGTGGCAGTTTGCAGTGGTCCCAGCTGCAGACCGAGTTGTCCCCCAGGAGTGTGCGGGCCTCGTGGAGCAAACACACAGGAGACTCTCGAGGCAGGAGTCACGGGGCGGCACTCGGAGCGGGTGGCAATGTGACCAAGCTGGCAGTGTGACCAAGCTGTCCCTAACTGGGACACACAGAGACACGTGCACTGGCTGGTGAGGAAAAGCGCGGTGGCCAGACGCTTACCGGCCCGTGCCTGCGTCATCCCCCTGGCTCAGGGCGGCCGGGTGCGGTCCCTTTCAGGCGGCTCCGTGAGTGCGCGGCCCTGCTTCCCTGGTCTCCGTGTCTCCCCTGAGCAGTAACACCTCCGCTCCCTCCCGGGGCCGGCCTGCGATGTGCCCGCTGGGCCGGCGCGCCCGAGGCCTGGCAGTTTGGCGCTGTGCATGTCACACGGGCACCTCTTCAGGCTGAGCCAGCAGGTGCTGCCAGGGCAGGCACGCAATCGCACTGAGCAGCAAGGCCTGCCACAGGCAGGAGAGCTGCAGGCCGGCGGACAAAGCCCTCTGATGGCAGTGGCTGGGAGAGGCTGCGCACCGGAGCTCCAGAACCCACCGAGTACAACGAGGAAACGGGCGGGGAGAGGCCCTCCTGGTCAGAACCTACCTGGGCTGCGTGGGGCTCTGCTCCCGCGACCCCACCACATCCACTGGTTGGCTGCCAAGATTTGTGGCCACCCAGCTCCTCACGCGCCTTCCGTCTGCTGTCCACACAAGCCCGCACCCCTCCCGGCAGCTCTGTGGTGCCACACACACGGCCATGACCTCCAAAGCTCCGGCCTGGGAAACGAGGGTTGGCCACCTTCTCTCATGGCGGGTCCCGCCAGCAAGGCGGCAGACCCCGAGGCCGGAGCTGGCCGGAGCCAGGAGGCAGCGCTCAGGCCTGCTATGCCGCTGGATCCTGGGAATTTCAGATCCTCTTGAGCCCTTGGGAGGTGGAGTCCACTGCAATGCGGTGACTGATCAGAAACGGAAGTTCAGAGAAAGGAAAAGTAAGCGGTCAAAGGTCACAGCCAGGGGCCAGCGCCAAGATGTGACCAGACTGTGCCTCCAGACACACCCTGCTCTCCACTGACCCTCTATTATCCCAAGGACATGGGCCAGCAGGTAGGAACGGCTGCCTCCTGCCCCAAGTGCAGAAAAATGCACAACAGTAGGAGCACCCATGCTGACATTTTGGTGTATCTCTTTCTGCTCCTTCTCCTGTGCACTTCACACTGTCTCTCACTATAAAACTCCACAGGCAGCATCTGAAGGGCTTCACCACACGTGATTATGTAGGAACTAGAAGCCTGGTGCATGACATTCGTGTACTCAGCCCGGCCTGAGCCCTCTAGCAGTCCGGGACCCCTTGGTGGACATCCCTCGAGGTCCTTAGTGCTGCCGTGGAGGTGGGAGAGGCTCCCGCTGCCGCCACTGCGCTCGCCAGCCGTGAGCCCAGCTTCTGGCTGACTGGTGCTCCCCCTGGGGGAGCGCACTGACCATCAGGGGCAGCTCCTGTGTTGAGCGTCTGCCCCCTGGTGGTCAGTACGCATCATAGTGACCAGTCACTCCGCTGTTCAGTTGATTTGCATGTTAGGGTTTTATTATAGGACAGCATAATTCTCTGAGCCATATTCTAATTATTGAATGTTTATTCCATTCATACTTATTACAAACAACCTCCCAGTGAACATCTGTAGGCACCACAGGTGCCTTCCTCGTATAAATCTCCAAAAGGAGATGCTGATGCCAAGGGCAGGAACACTGTTTGGACTTTGCTCCCACCCTGACCTGCTTTCCAGAAAGCTGGTGCTTGTCTGCCCAGGGAATTGCTCGAAGGCAGCAGACAAGACGGGTGGTGACGTGAACTGTCAGGGCCAAGAAGAGGACATCACCTACGGTCCAGGGCCTTAGCGGCAGTGGCCGCCCTGGAGAGCAGGGGATGGGCATGCTGGGCCCAGATCAAACTAGAATTAAGGGAGGTCCTGACGCCATGGAGCCCCAAAGAGGAAGCAGTTTAGAAGCACAGAAGAGAGCGGAAGCTGACACTGGGCGCACAGAAAGAGGGGCCCTTCTCATAGGGGGCTCCACACCATGGCAGCTCCAGGGGCCGGCAGGAGTGAGCACATGGGCCTCTGGGGCTCAGAAAGCAGCTTGCACTGGGCTGGGGGCACTGAGGAGCCTGAGGTGTGAAAGAGCAGGCCAGTGGAAGGGGCGCTGCCCTGCACTCACTATGCGCTCAGAGGGGTACAGTGCGGCCAGAGTGGGGCCAGAGGATGCTGGGTGCTGTGTGCCCTGGGCCCAGGGGCTGATGTGATCGAAAACAGGAAGAGACACTTCCTTCCACTCAGACTCCTCCAGCTCCTCCACGGCCACCAGAGCTGCGTGGGCGCAGAGCTGGTGTGCAGGCACAGACGTGCCCTGGAGGCAACGAAGGCCGAGAGGCTAGGACCAGCCATGGAGGCCTGAAGAAGGTGGCCAGCAGTGGCCTGAGGTTGAGTGGCAGCTCATGGTCGGCTGAAGGAGGAGGAGCTGGCCTATCACGTCCAGGCTGCAGGTTGAGCTTAGCTCAGTCTGGTGGCCTTTCTGCTACTTCTCTTCCTACCTGATCGCAGGGCCACCTTGCGGGGTGAGCGAGAGAATTCCTACAAAGACACAGCTAGGTGCTGGGCACGTACCACGTACCTAGTAGTACTGACATCATCGTTATTATTTTTATTTTAGCTGCTCAAATTACTTGGGGATCCATACCACCCTTTGGGATCAGCAACTTGTTCCCACTTTGAAAGTATAGCAGTTTCTCAAGATCCCTGGGCCAAATTCCTAGAGCTTTAAGGAGAAATAAAAATGTGAAAAATGCAAACCAAGATGGCAGCATAGGTAAACACAGGTACTTGCTGCCTCCCACAACCACATCAAAATTACAATTAAAATACAGAACCACCATCGTCCAGAACCACCTGAAAGTTGGCTGAATGGAAGTCCTACAACTAGAGAAGTAAAGAAAAAGCACATCGAGGCTGGTAGGAGGGATGGAGAGGCGGAATAGGCTGGTCTGACACCAATCTGTGCGATTTTTTAATCAGGGAGGATATCTCCAAGACCTCCCATGAGAATCAGGGGGTCCCAACCCCACAACAACCCCCCAGCCCAGGGTTCCAGAGCTGGAAAGAGAAGTCCCCATAACTCTGGGCTTAAAAACCAGCGGGGAGTGTGGCTGAGTGACAGGGAGGCTGCTGGAGACCCAGTTATAAATTAGAGAGAGAGAAAGAGAGAGAGAGAGGGAGACCAGTTATAAATTAAGCATACTGTAACTGAAATAAAGAATAATTTATAGGGATTCAACAGTAGAGTAGATGATTCTGAGAATCAAAACAACAATTTGGAATATGTGGAAGCAAAAATCACCCAATCAGAAAGAGCAAAAAGAAAAAAAAAATAACCAAAATATGAAGATAGTGTAGGGAGTCTCTGGGACAACTTCAAGCATACCAACATTAGCATCATGGGGGTACCAGAAGGAAAATAGAGAGAGCAAGATATTGAGAACCTACTTGAAGAAATAATGACAGTAAACCTCCCCTACCTGGTGAAAGAAATAGACTTACAAGTCCTGGAAGCACAGAGTCCCAAATAAGAGGAACCCAAAGAGGCCCACACCAAAACACATGATAATTAAAATGCCAAAGGTTAAGGACAAAGAGGGAATCTTAAAAGCAGCAAGAGAAAAGCAGTTAGTTATATACAAGGGAGTGCCCATACGACTGTCGGCTGGTTTCTCAACAGAAACTTTGCAGGCCAGAGAGAATGGCAAAAAATATTCAAAGTCATGAAAAGCAAGGTTCTATTACCACAATTGCTCCACCCAGCAAAACTATCACTTAGAATTGAAGGTCAGATAAAGAACTTCACAGACAAGAAAGCCAGTATTACACAAAATGTTGAAAAGTATTCATTAAGAAGAGGAAGAAGGAAACTGGCAGTCGGACATCCCTCTCCCAATCCAGGACCACTGGCTCCTAACCACTCACCTGCCTGCCTGCCTAATGCTCCCAACAGCCTCCCCCTGCTGGCCTGATCACTCCCAATGGACCTCCCCTGCTGGCCTGATCACCACAATTCTTCTCACCTGCTGGCCTGAGCTCACCCCCCCCCCCCAACTGCCCTCCCCTGTGGGCCTGGTTGCACCTAACAGCCCTCCCCCGCCCCCACCCCTGCCCTGGCTGCCTCAGCAGATGTGGGAGGAGATGTCAAACACCTGTGCATCATTAGGGCTGCTGAGGGCTAAAGCCCTGTGCTCTGGACCACACAAAACTGGAGGTATGATTTTGCATCTGGTGGGAATCTAATTGAGGAAAATTAAATAATAATTATGCTTAAGAGGAAATGTTCAAACTGCAGTTCACCTATTTGATTGCAGCCTGCTAAGAATCTCCTGAGGAGACAGACAGCTGCCACCAGCACACACATGCCGCTGCAGGGGGTGCCCTGGGCGTCATACTTGGATAGCAACGCAAGGACCACCGAAAAATTTTTATTTCCACTTTTTCTGTCTTATAAATTTTCTACAATGTGGACATGCTTTTAAAAAATCAGTATGTCTATCAATTCAATGAACATCTAAAAAAAAAAATGTTCTGACTTCAGAAAGAGGAAGGAAGAGGGAGAGAGATAGAAACATCAATGATGAAAGAGAATCCTTGATTGGCTGCCTTCTACTTGCCCCCTACTGGGGATCGAGCCCACAACCTAGGCATGTGCCCTGACCAGGAATCCAACTGTGGCCTTCTGGTTCATGGGTCAACACTCAACCACTGAGCCACACTGGCCAGGCCCATTCGCTGAATATCATTCAGCCATAAAAAGAAACAAAGTACTGCCACCTGCTGCCACCTGGATGAGCTGTCAGTCACGCTGAGTGGGAGAGCCAGTCACCAGGGGGCACCACGGCAAGGCCCCCTCAGCAGAGTCCGGCAGAGCTGGGCCCAGAGAAACAGGAAGCGCCTGCTGGTGCCTGGGCTGAAAGGATGGGAGGGAGCAACTGGGGCTGGGGACGGTGGTCTGGGGAGTGATGGAATTGCTCTGGAATCAGAGAGAGGGAATGGGGTACCACTCTGGAGATACTAAAAACCACTGAATTGTACACTTGACAACAGTAAATTCTGTGGAGTGTGAATTATGCCTCAATAAAGCTATTATTTAAAAAATCAACATTTTTTTAAATTTGGGAGTAAAGAAAAGATTACATCAGCGTATTAATTATGACAAAGAATAAAATAAAGACTGTGCTGTAGAACAGCGGTGGTCAACCGGTGGTCCATGGACCACTGGTGTCTGTGAGGTCCCATTCAGTGGGGTCGGAGTGGAAAGGCCAGATGCCCTCCCAGCCATACAGGACTCTTCAGAGGCCACACAACCCCACACACGTGCATCCCCTGACTGCACCCTTCCCTTGGACCCCTGGGAGGCCTCCTCTGCTGGTCCCTGTCCTCCCTGGGCACTCCTGCCACCCCCACTCTGCTCTCCAGAGCTCCCTGCTGTCCTGCCTGGGACCTGGCGGCTCCACACAGTGGTCCAGTGGCCCCTGCTGGCGAGGGGCTGCCTCCCTGTGTGGTGGCCTGTGCGGGCTCCAGGAGGCTGCACTTGGTCTGCCCACTAGGCTGTCCTGGCTGCCTGAGCTCGCTGAGGCAGTGCCTGACACCGGCTCCAGCCTCCCACTCTGGAGTGCCCTGGGCAGAGTGAGCAGAGGTGGATGGTGGGTCTGGCCTTGGCCCTCTCTGCCTCCTGAGTGAACTTGTGTTGACATTGACCGCACCTCTGCATCGCTGATCATGGCCATATGTCCCTCTCACAGATGACCCAACTGTTGACATGGTTCTGTTGCCTGCTGGGTTCTGGCCCTGGAAATGCCCATCTTACTGACTAGGCTGGGCACCAGGGCAGCCATGACTGGGGGTGACTGGCACTGGAGTCCTAGGTAGCCAGCTTAAAGCTCTTGGTGGTACGAGGGTCACAGTGGCTAGCTTGGTGGCCTTGAACAGCTACTTAAAATCGAAAAGTCTCTGGGCTAGGCCTCAACATATTCATCTGTGATATGGAGAGAATCAACCCATTTGGCCCAACAGCCACTGAGATGGCTGCTCCAGGCACAGAGAGGTGCTGTCATCACCAGCAGTGTTTTCCACCGGTTTGGCTCATCCCAGCCTAAGTCAACCAGTAAGGCAGATGGGCAGTGTCAGAGCCAGGACGGAGGTGTCGAGAGACTTGGCCAAGGACCCACAGTGATCCTGGCAAAGTTCTGGTCCCACGGTCTGTCCGAGGATGCCGCAGGCTTCCCTTCCCGGCCTAGGATCCGGACAGAGCCCAACCAAGGCTTCTTGCAAAGGGAGCTGACTTCTCCACTAGCAGCTTAGCATGGACTCCGTGGTCATGGTCAGCAGAGGAGGCAAGCTGCCTGCCCTGGAGGCGTGTGAGCAGGCCCGAAGCCGGCCCAGGGCCGAGCACACATCACACACCGCACCCAGGCAGGCAGGCTCCGCTCCCAGGCCGAGCTGCTCGGCCATGTGGGGGCACTGCTGCCGTCCTTTGCACACCTGCCCGCTGTGCTGGGCCGCGGCCCCCAGGCCTGTGTGAATGGCCAGCCATCTCCTCCGTCACCATGGGGCCAGGGAGGCGAGCGGAGGCCGGGCTGGTGGGCATCTGTCCGCGACATGCAGATCCACCTGCTGGGCTTCTTTGGGAAGGCGAGGCCCGCCTACCCCAGTTGGCTCTCCAGTGCCTCGAGGACTTCCTGAGTCTTGGAGAAGCTGGCACTCTTCCAAACGGGAGAAACCAGGTCAGGCCGGTTCTTCAGGAGGATCCTGGGCTCTGCACGCTGGTCTGTGGGCCCACAGGGAAGACCTTCACCCCCTCCTCTGCCTGGAAGGCCCCGCTCTGGGGGAGGGCCCGCTCAGGTCCCCACATCAGAGGGTGTCCTGGGGGCAGAGCTGGGTCTGCTGCTGGCCCTGCCTCATGTGGACTCTGAGCTTGATGCCTGCCCCACGAGTGAGGACTGAAGCCTGCATTTAGCAGGTGTGAGCCAAATGCCCAGCCCATGCCAGCACTCCGTGGAACCACGGCTCCCTGGGGGAAGTCCTGATCCGTGGCATCTGCCCATTTCCATGGTGTAATTTCTCCCAGTTTTGCCACGTGTCACTGACCAGAGTTGGAAAGAGGTGCCAGCCCTCCCAGGGGGTGTCTGTGGCTCCAGCCCCTCTGGGAAGTGCTGGTGCTCTGGAAAGTGGCCGAGTGCCTCTGTGCAGGCTCCAGGCCCCGCAGCCACAGGTACACCACCTGTTTGAAAGTGTGTGCGTGGCAGTGTGCCAGGCCAGGGGCAGGGACCGACATGAGAACAGCCTGGCATCTCCCCTGGCAGCCGCCTCCCCTTGCCACCCTTTCCTGCTCTGGAAGTGGGCCAATGGCTACACACCACGGGCTGAGGAGGACGGGAGAGGGGTGAGCTCAGGGCCTGTGCGGAGTGGGGCTGGGGAACTGGCAGTGTAGTCTGTGCGGTGGGCCATTTCCCTGACAGGAGAAGGGCAGGCCGGTGGGCGTTGGCGTCCAGAGGAGGAAGGGTGAGGGAGGATCTGCAGAGGGGACGGTGCCATGTGAAAGAGGGGGTGAGACCTGGGCCGGGGCCTCTGCAAGGCTCTCCTGAGGAGCTCTGGGGTCAGAGCAGATGATCTCGGCCTTTGGGGTCTCGGTTGTTCAGATGCAGAGGGGAGTGTGAGGCCAGCACTCACCCTCCGAGTAGGTGGTGAGGTCCTGGGGGTCCTAGTGAGTGAGAGGGCGCCCCCTCCGCAGGCTGAGCCCCGTGGGTGGGGTGGCGTGGGCATCCCGGGGTCTCCCTGAGGCGGGGACCCGGCGCCGGTGAGGAGGGCGCCTGGGCCTCTTCTCGGGAACACGGGCTCCCCGGCCGCGCCAGGCAGCCAGAGGCCAGGGCTGGGGTTGCCAGTGGGCGCTGTGGTCCCACAGCCCCGGGCGGCGGGGGACGGGGCGGGGGGGGGGTGGCGGGAGGCAGGGGTTAGTGGGGGGCGGCGGGGGGCGGGGGGAGTGGAGGGCGGGGGGCGGGGGACGGGGGGGTTAGTGGGGGGCGGGGGGCGGCAGGGGGCGGGGGTGTAATGGAGGGCGGCGGCGGGGGGCGGGGGACGGGGGTAGTGGGGGGCGGGGATAGTGGGGGCGTGGGGGGCGGCGGGGGCGGGGCGCGGGGCGGGGCCGGCCGCCCGCAGGTGGCGCAGCCCGGCCAGGTGGGCGTGCCCGCCCCGCCCCGCGCCCCGCCCCGCGCCGCTGAGGGAGCCGGTGCGGAGCGCAGCCGCCGGAACCCGAGCCGCACGCCCGCGGCCGCAGCTGAGGCTCCGGGAGCGCGTCACCGCGGACCCGGAGCGGCCGGACCGAGAGCCACGGCCGAAGCGCGGCATGGACGGCGCCCGCTCGCCCTGTGAGTGCGGAGCCCCGCCGCCTTTGTGCGCCGCCGCCCCCTCCCCGCGCCCCGGCCCGGCCCTTTGTGGAGCCGCGGGCGCCGTCCTCCCGCTCCCCCCACCTCCCCGCTGCCCCTCCGGCCCCCGCCCTCGGCCCCTCAGCCCCCAGGCCCTTCCCCGCCGCGGCACGGCTCCTCCCCGCCGGCCGCGCCCGCCGCAGCCTCCGCGGCGAGCCCGGCGCCTCCCCGCCGGGCAGGTGCGGGCGCTGACGCGGTGTCCTTCCGCAGGATGGACGGTGATGGCCGCCTAGACGCCCGAGGGGAGGCCGGGCGCGGCGCGGGGCCGGCGGGCATGGCGGAGCCGGCGGCGCCCCGGGCGCGGGCGGCGCGGCCCGGGCCGCAGCGCTTCCTGCGCCGCAGCGTGGTGGAGTCCGACCAGGAGGAGCCGCCGGGCCTGGAGGCCGCCGAGGCGCCGGGCGCGCAGCCCCCGCAGCCCCTGCAGCGCCGCGTGCTGCTGCTCTGCAAGACGCGCCGCCTCATCGCCGAGCGCGCCCGCCGCCCCGCCGCCCCCGCGCCGCCGCCCCGCGCCGCCGCCGCCGCCGCCGCCGCCCCCGCCCCCGGCCCGGAGCCCGAGCCCGCGCCCGCGGGGCCGCAGGACCCCGGCCCGGACGCCCTGCCAGCGCCCGCCCCGGAGGGGCCACCGGAGGAGGCGGCGGAGGCGAGGAAGGAGGACGCGGGGCCGCCTGAGGCCAGGCCGGAGCCCGGGCCCGCCCGCCGGGACGAGCCCGAGGAGGAGGAGGACGACGAGGATGACCTCAAGGCCGTGGCCACCTCCCTGGACGGCCGCTTCCTCAAGTTTGACATCGAGCTGGGCCGCGGCTCCTTCAAGACGGTGTACAAGGGGCTGGACACGGAGACCTGGGTGGAGGTGGCCTGGTGCGAGCTGCAGGTGCGTGGCGGCCGCGTCCCGGGTCCCGTTCCAGGGCCTCCCCTTTGTGTGACCGGCGGGGCCGGGGCGGGGGCTCTGTGCGGACCGGTGGGGATGGAGGTGGGACCTCCTGGTGTGTGGCTACCGAGTCTGGCACAGCTCGGCCACAGAGTGGGCAGAGCGAGCCCTGGGAGGGTGTGTCTCAGCGCCTCCTTCCTCGGAGCTGCGCTGCACTGACCCCGGGCTGTGGGTCCGTGTCCTTGCGGCAATAGTGTCGGGCTGCCGGGCTGTCCTGGGCTTGGGAACTCCGAGCTGCTCTGCAATGAGCACTTCCATGTCTGGCAAGGTGCAGGTGCCCCGGCCTGGGTGCTCCGGGCCGCTCTGAGCCAGGCCTGCTCAGGGTGGGCCTGGCGGTCCGGGCTCTGGACAAGGTCTGGAATTGCTGTGAGTGGCTTCTCGGAGCTCCCAAAGCCCATTTGTTCACCAGCGGGTGTGTGAGGTCTTAAAACTAAGTCGTGCTAAAGGCAGATGGGTGGCTTTTCTTCTTTTCTTTTTGCAAAGGCTCTGGACATGCATTTTTCATAACCTTGCCCTTGTGCTGGCTGTGTCAGTCCTGGCCCTGGAAGATTATATAAACCGTAACCCGAGCTGCCCTGGGCGCTGTGGAAGCGGGGCCATGCCTGTCACCGTGGGTGTTTACTGCCCTCTGTCTTGTGGGGGCAGCTGTCCAGCATGAGGCGGCCTCCGTGGTGTAAGCCGACCCAGCGCCGGTAAAGCTAGCCGGGCCTTCCAGGTTTGACGCAGGGCAGGCCGCTGCCACTCTGCAGGCTGCCTGCCTTTGGTTGCTCTGTCCTCCAGGCTCTGGCTGGATGTGTGTGTGTGTGTGTGTGTGTGTGTGTGTGTGTGTGTGAGAGAGAGAGAGAGAGAGAAGGGGGGCCGGAGAGTGCATGCACGCTGGGCTAGTTGGTGGTGCTGACTTGTCCTCAGCCTTTTTCCTGAGACAAAGGATCAGGGCTGCCCTCCGGAGGGAAGCCCCTTGGTCCTGCTGTGGAAACGCAGGCGTGTGCCAGGGCGTCCTCCTGCCCAGAGGTGCCGGGTCTGTGCTGTGCTGGAGGTGGCACGGGAGTGAGCGGGCATCACTGCTCACAGAATGCAGAGAGGAGCAAAGATCCGAGAGGGAAGATGGGGTAAGAGGTGAGGGAGGGGGAGGAGGCTTCCTGGGTCTAGGATAACTGCAGTCCCACCGCCGAGTGATCCGGCCTGCGGCGTGGCAGTGGGCACCCGGTGCTCCACGGGTAATGCCCAGGCAGGAGGCGGCAGCCTGGTGAGGCTGCAGCAGTGGAGCACAGGGGTCTGGCCGAGGCATTGCAGGTGCTGTGACCCCGGGGCGGGAGGAGGAGGCTGTCCCCTCGTTTTTTTAGGGCGAGGCAAGTGGTCTGCCTCCGGCCTGAACAGAGCTCAGAGGTGGAGCCTGCTGGTGGAGGAAAGGCTGGAGGTGGCCTCCACGTGCCCGGCGCATGCCCAGGCCTGGTGTTACAGGGGGCCCCCGGCCGGCAGGGAACCGAGCTGTCTCCCCCAGTAAGGGTCCTGCTGACGTTTGCCTCGGGTCAGGGCAGCGTTGGGTGGCGCAGCCTTCTGGGGAGGGAGGAGGGGGGAGTAGAGGGATCAGCTGAGGACCGGCTCCTCACCGCCCAGAGGCTGCTGTCCCCCAATTTACTGAGGACCCCCACGCAGGCCAGCAGCGAGGACGTAGGCGGGGAGGGAGCTGGCAGCATCATGGGAGGAGGCCCAACCTGGTGCTGTCCACTTAGGGCTGGAGATGAGTGTGGAGGGTGGGTGCCAGCTGAGGCCTCAGGACAGCTGTGCATGGGGAGCGCGATGGGGGGCGTTCTGGCTCTTTGCCCGGAGAGGGGCTCGCAATGTGGAAACTGGGTGTCAGGCTCCCTCCCGTGCAGGGTGGGTTGCCTGGAGCACTGCCTTAAGCACAGGGAGCTTTATCCAGAGGCTTCCTTGCACCCAGGGCCTGGCCCTCAGAGTCTGTTCAATTCTCTCACCCTCTGCACTCGGGGGGCGTTGGCACCTCTCGGCGCCCATGGGGAACCAGGACGGAGACAGTGTCACCTGCTTGCTTTGTCTGGGTTTCCTGCCCGGGGAAGCCGTCTCGCGGTGTGAGTGGAGGACGGCAGATGCCGTGGTGTCGGTGGTGGTGGAAGTGCTGCAGAGGGAGCAGTGGGGCGGCACTGCACTCCGGCTTGTCCAGGAGGACACCGGTTTCTCGGGGAAGCCATTTTAAAGTAGCACGCCTGTCTCTTTTCCTTCAAATGAACGTTTGCTCCTGGCATCAGACCATGTCGCACTAGTGATGTATTGTAGGAAGTGCAAGCATGCCCAGAATCGCTGACCTCGCCCCGGCTCCAGTTCCGTCACCTCCAGCCACCGCACAGACTCCTCCTGTCATGGTGCTCGGATAGGCGGGCTGGCCCTGTCTGTGCTGCGGGGGGCAGTCTGGAGCACTGGGCCCTGCTGCTCAGGTCACTGCACCTCTTAGCCGGTGGGAGACCTCAGGAGAGGAAACGAAGCCAGCCCAGACCGGCCGAGGCAGGAGCCTAGCTGGAGGCGTCGGCCCACCCTTCTCTCCCAGGTCTTCCTCAGGGACCTGGGACCCTCCTCAGAGGCCTAGGCCCCGTGCACCTCCTCCCACGGAGGCTCTGAGCTGCTGTGGCAGGACTGGGCACAGCCTCCTGGCGGTCCCACCTGGAGCCTTTGCCTCCCACTGGGTGTCCGGGGTCACGCCCAGCACGAGGTCACTCTGCCTCCCAGGGCATCTGTCCTTGGCCTTCACCCAAGCACTGTAGCCCCTTCAGGTGCCAGAAGCCGCACCCCCTCCTCAGGCCCTGGGTCTCCCTGTTCTATCATGAAGCCATCCTCAGCTCTGCTGCTGGAGGTGGCTGGTCCCGGGGCGGTGAGTGCAGCTTGCAAATGTGCAGACCACAGGACCTGGCAACGTGTGACCTGCTGGTGTCCCCTTGATGGGCCATAGTGGCACCGTGTTTCCCACCTCCTGTGCCTGGCAGGCGTGTGTCCTGTTCCCTGTCTGTGCCTCGGTTGTGAGCGATGCACCTGGGGACATGCTGCATGCGGCCATGCCAACGGCGCTGGTTCGCTCCCTGGCCTCAGATGGCCAGCTGTCTCCCCCTGTGGCCATGGCTCCCCTGTGGTGATGGCTCTCCGATGGCCATGGCTCTCCCGTGGCCATGGCTCCCCTGTGGTGATGGCTCTCCGATGGCCATGGCTCTCCTGTGGTGATGGCTCTCCGATGGCCATGGCTCTCCGATGGCCATGGCTCTCCTGTGGTGATGGCTCTCCGATGGCCATGGCTCTCCGATGGCCATGGCTCTCCTGTGGTGATGGCTCTCCGATGGCACCTCTATGGCCATGGCTCCCCTGTGGCCATGGCTCTCCGGTGGCCATGGCACCTCTATGGCCATGGCTCCCCTGTGGCCATGGCTCTCCGGTGGCCATGGCTCTCCGGTGGCCATGGCTCCCCTGTGGCCATGGCTCCCCTGTGGCCATGGCTCTCCTATGGCCATGGCTCTCCTGTGGCCATGGCTCTCCTATGGCCATGGCTCCCCTGTGGCCATGGCTCCCCTGTGGCCATGGCTCTCCGATGGCCATGGCTCTCCGGTGGCCATGGCTCCCCTGTGGCCATGGCTCCCCTGTGGCCATGGCTCTCCTATGGCCATGGCTCCCCTGTGCCATGGCTCCCCTGTGGCCATGGCTCTCCTGTGGCCATGGCTCTCCTGTGGCCATGGCTCTCCTGTGGCCATGGCTCCCCTGTGGTGATGGCTCTCCTGTGGCCATGGCTCTCCTGTGGTGATGGCTCTCCGATGGCCATGGCTCTCCTGTGGCCATGGCTCTCCTGTGGCCATGGCTCCCCTGTGGTGATGGCTCTCCGATGGCCATGGCTCCTCTATGGCCATGGCTCCCCTGTGGCTGTGGCCATGGCTCCCCTGTGGCCATGGCTCTCCTGTGGCCATGGCTCTCCAGTGGCCATGGCTCTCCTGTGGCCATGGCTCTCCTGTGGCCATGGCTCTCCTGTGGCCATGGCTCCCCTGTGGCCATGGCTCTCCTGTGGCCATGGCTCTCCTGTGGCCATGGCTCTCCTGTGGCCATGGCTCTTCGGTGGCCATGGCTCTCCGGTGGCCATGGCTCTCTGTGGTCAGCTACTGCTCCTATGGCCAGCTGCCTCCCTGTGGCCATGGCTCTTGCACTGCACTAGCCAAACTCAGGCGCCTCCTGCCGTGCACCCTCCCCTTTCATAGACAGGCCCCGCCCACCCGCCTCACCAGCAGCCTGGCCAAGGTGGGAAGGTCCCTCCCCAGTCCCTCCTGCTTTCCCAGGAGCCCTCAGCAGCTGATGGGAGGGGAAAGTTCCAAGGGGATGGTAGTGCTGATAGCAGGACGTTGGAAGGGCTGTAGTCAGTTTGCAGGTGGCTGCCCTCTTTGATATTTTTATTAACCTCCCAAGAGCTTAGCTTTTTTCTAGAGCTGTGTTGGGAAGTCAGTTGGATGCCAGCACTGAGCTTGTTTTTTCCCAGTGAATCCACACACCACGGTTCTGGTTTGGTTGGTGAGACAGGTTGGTACCAGCCACCCAGAGGCCTGTGAAGACGCTCCCTCCCACCCCTGCCCGCGTGGTGCTGGGGAAGGGATGTGGTCTGTGAAGATTGACAGGTTGGAGTCAACATCATGGGCACATTGGGCATTCTTGGCTCCTTCCCTGTTGGAAGTAAGCGCTCCTGAGACCGGCTGTGTGCCCTCTGGGCATCCTTGGAGGCCCTGCTGTGTGGGCATCAGCTGAGCCTTATTCAGGGCCAAATCCTGAAGGATTTGGGCCCAGTCAGCTTCACGCCTTGGGATGGCTGGTGGCACCTCCCCACCCTGTGCCGTTTCTGGGTGGCGGCTGGGGGCTTACTCTGAAGTGGGTGAGCCTTGCTGGTGGGTTGTGGGTCCGGACATGATGGTGGTGAGAAAAAGAATTGCTAAGAGGAGAGGGAGCAGATGTTCCAGAAGTTTCCGGCACCAGGCCCCGTGCTCAGAGCTCCACTGTGCAGTATGGCTTATTTGCTCAGATGTATGGCATTGTTGATGTGTGCTCTGGTTCCATCTGGGGTACCACCGTGAGCAGGCCCCCACGGAGAGGCGTCTGTGAGAAGCTGCAGGAATGGGGTGGGCCGTGTGGGGAGAGTCTGCCCTGCGGTCCAGGGCCAGCAGGCTGCTGTGGGCTTGCCTGCGTGGGCTGCTCACCTTGATGGCGGCCTGGACTGGCAGCCTCTGTGAGCTTGGGCATCTTGTGGGGCCAGGGCTCACGCAGCTTCACGCCAGAGCTGGTGATGCCCAAGGCGAGGCCACGACTCCAGTGTCACTGGTGGGGAGAGCTGGTTCGGGCCCAGCAGAGGTGTGGCCACCTGCTGGTCTTCGCGGTCCCCTCGGCTGCGTGGTAGGTGGGTGCTGGCATCTGCCTGCGGGGTTCTAGGGGCGTTCAGGAGCCCTGTAACCAGGCACACAAACACCCTAGGAGCAGGAGGCCTACTATGTGCAGACCCCAGCCCCATAGCTTCCCTTGGGTGCCTCAGTTTGCCTGTCCGCAGTGAGGGCAGTGCCGGCCAGGCTTGACGGCGTGGAGACTGGAGAGTGTGCTGAGGACGGGCAGGCACTGGCAGGGCAGCGTCCTCGCCCGCCCGTGCTCCCCTCGAGGACACAGTTTTGAGGAGCACAGGTGGGAGGGAGAGCAAGGTGATCTGGAAGGGCCGGGCCTGCCTGTCACTCCCTGCTGGTGCGGGCCCTGTGCAGGCCGACGGGCACCGCCATCCTGCGCTGCCGACCAGGAGAGGGTGTGTGGAGGCAGCAGCTGGGATCCCCAGGGAGCGAGTGGAGATCTGCCTGGACCACAGACGGTGGAGGTGGAGGTACTGTGGGTCCGTAGAGAGGCCCCAGCGAGATCAGTTCAGAACAGAAGCACAGCCCATGGGATGGGGCGATCTGAGTGTTTTCCTGCTTCATCGTTTTCAAATCTAGCTCTGTTCCTGGACTGATTGAGTTCTAAGATTGCCCAGAAGACTATTTCTACATCTAATTATGCCAGCATTTAATAATATAAAAATTTTTGGAAAAGAATAAAATAAAAGCTCAAGACTGTGTATGGGTGGCAGAATAGTAAATAGATCCATTGGGGCAGACCAGAGAGCCCAGACGGACCCACCTCAGAGTCAGCTGCCCTGCGGGGGGCATGCAGGCGGGAGCAGCTGGCAGAACGTCCTCCTCCACAAAAACCAGCTCGTAATGGATCCGACCTCCCTGAAAAACGCAGAGCTCTGGAACTCCAGAAGACAGCAGCAAGAAACAGGTGGCCTTTGGCATGGCGATGGCTTTTTGGATACAACACCAGAAGTAAAATGCGAGAAAGAAAAACTAAGTTGAATTCGGTTAAAATGGAAAACTGCTCTGCAGAGCCACTAAGGGAGAATGGAAAGACAAAACACCTACTGGGGGAAGGTCTTTGCCAAACACAGACCTGATAACGGCCGGCTACCCAGAATATGCAAAGAACTTACAACGCAACAATAAGAACGCACAGTTTGATTAAAAAATGGGCCAAAGACCTCACTAGACACCTCATTAAACAAGATACTCAGACAGCAAATGGACATGAAAAGGTGCGCAACTCCACCCACATACCGTCAGGAAAATGCGAGTTGAAACAGCAGGCCCGTAGGACGGGGAAGCCAGGGCCCCCGCAGCCCGGCTGCCGGACGCGGGCCCGAGCTCCGGCCGGCGGGAGCGCAGACGGCGTGGCGTTCCTTACATAACCCCGCACGCTCCAGCAGTCACGTTCCCTGGCGCTTACCCAGAGGACTGGAAACTCTGTCGGCACAGAAAGCCACACAGGATGTTTACAGCACTTGATTCACAGCTGCCAGAACTTGGCCGAGACCAGGCGTCCTCGGCAGTGACGGATACACAGACTGCGGTCCGAGCAGACCGGGGATATTCTGTGATTTTAAAAAAGCTGTCAAACCACGGAAGGAGGGATGAACCGCCGTGCACATGCTGAGGAGAGAGGCGGTCTGAGGCCACCTGCAGCTATGACATCCTGGAAAAGGCAGAGCTGTGGAGACGGTGGTGGTTCGGGGTTCGGGTGGCCCTGAAAATACGCTGTGTGCTAAGGTAATGGTAGTTGTGTGTTCTTATACATCAGTCCGAACCCACAGACTGAGCTCTAGTGTAAGATGTAGATTTAAGTTAATAATAATGTACCGATACTGGCAATCAGTTCTAGCAAATGCACCACATAAATGCAAGAAGAGGCTGTGTGTGTGTGTGTGTGTGTGAGAGAGAGAATTCATGAAAACTGTACTTTCTGCTCAATCTTTCCATAAACCTAAAACTTCTCTGAAAAATAGTCTGTTAATTAAAAAACAGTGTAACAGCATTAAAGAAGTTTGCAGAAATGAAAAAAACCCACTCATAATCCAAGTGAATATAACTTATTTTTGCATATTACCTAAAGCTTGTTCATGTACACACACATCTTTTTTATAAATACAGCTGCAATTGCAGGGTGTCGTAGCTTTTAAAATCGTTATTTTTTTGGCTCTAGAGTAGGGGTGTCGAACTCAATCAGAGAAGGGGCCAAAATCTAAAATCCAGCCTAAATCACGGGCCGAATGGTTTACTGAACAGTCATAAACTGTCATTGTGATGGAAACGCAGCGGAGTGCAGTGATGACAGCGCGGTGCGGGCCACACTGCAAGGCCTGGCGGGACGGATTTGGCCCGCGGGCCTTGTGTTTGACACATGTGCTCTAGAGCATGTGCTCCCAGGGGTCTTGGTGCTGGTGGGCCGGGGTGTGGTGCCCTCACCCCCGCCTCGCCTCCAGCAGGGTGCTGTCCCAGGTTCAGGAGGGAGGCCTCCGTGGTGGCTCCGGAGGTGCAAGGAAGCCGTGAGCCCTGCCCAGGCATGGCAGAGGACCCGGAGGTCAGGGGGTGCTGGGTGAGGGATTTGGTGCCCGAGTCCTGCTAGTCTGTGAGGGCCTGTGCTCGCGGGCAGAAGGTCCGAGCCGGCCATCAGCTGGCCGTGGGCGGACACTGGCGGGGAGGCGGGAGGAAGCTCTGAGCACATTGCGAGGCCCCTGGCCTCCCGGTGAGGGCGCCCGGGAGGGGTCACGCAGAGCTCACAGAGCAGAGCGGCTGGCGCAGGGACTCCCTGGCCGTCCCTTTCAGGTTCACGGGCTGCTGCCTTCAGGTTCTCTGGCTGCTGGGGTCTAGATGTGGAGATAGGCCCTGGCCCAGCCCCTGCTTGCTCCGACGGAGTCCGTCACCCTCCCACGCCCACTCTCCCTCGGCCGCCCCTGGCTGTGCCTGCTCCGAGCCGCGTGCTGGGAACAGCCCAGCCACAAGCAGTGGCTGCACAGCGCAGAGCTTCGCTCTCCGCAGAGGCTGAAGCTTGGAGGTGCGCCGGAGGCCCTGGCCCTGGCCATGCGCGCAGGCACAGCGGCTCCCTGCTCTCAGGCCTCAGGCAGCCGCTCCAGGAACCCCAGCCGCACCTCGAAGCAGGAAGGGAGGGCCTGGTTAGGTGTGGGTGTCACACTTGAGCCTGCAAAGGAGATGCTGGCTGTAATCCTCTCGGTCTCTCTGGCTAGAAGGGGGTTGCAAGGGGTTCTGGGAAAGGTGCGAAGGCCCAGGTAGGTCTGTTCTGTTCGCTGGGGCTGGGCACAGTGGGTGTTGCTGGGAGGGCGGGCTGACCTGCTGTCTGTTTTGGGTTCCTCGTTCCCCCCAAATCCTGCAGGTGCCAGTGCTCCCTGAGGCTGTGGCATCCGCTTTGGGTCCCCCCGCCCTGCCCCTCCGTCTCCAGGCTGTGTAGGGGGGTCCCTCCCGTCCCGGGACCCACCTCCCGCTCTCCTCTTCCCTCCTCGGAGCTTTCTTCTCTCCAGCAATCCAGTTTTTATTTCTCAACCAACTTTTTGTTTAGAAAAACGTAGGGAAGTTGTGTGACCAGTTTTTAAGAGCTTGCCACACCTGCCTTTGTCTGCATATGCTTTATTCTGGCCCATTTACACCTCGCCCTGACACCCCAGCAGCAGCTCCTATAGGAAAGGGGTGTCTGCCCACAAACACAGCTACGCATCCAAGGAAGGGGCGGCTGCGGTGTCTGGCGTGGACTGTGCCCGTGCGCTCGGCATTTCCGCCCGGACCCAGGACACAGTCAGTGATGGGGTGTTGCTTCTGGTTCTCATGTCAGTGTTTAAACAAAAGGTATTTTAATTGATTTCAGAGAGGAATGGAGAGGGAGAGAGAGAGAAACATCAATGATGGGAATCATCAGTTGGCTGCTTCCTGCATGCCCCCTCCTGGGGATCGAGCCTGCAACCCAGCCATGTGCCCTCACCGGGAATCCAACCATGACCTCCTGGTTCCTAGGTTGACGCTCAACCCCTGAGCCAGGCCAGCCGAGCTCATGTCAGTTTTAATGTAGAACAGGTGTGTGTGTGTGTGTGTGTGTGTGTCCCCCTTTAATCATTGTTTTGTACTTTTTGCCGCCTTGCCTTCTTGGCCGCTCAGCCATCGGGGGATCCTGTGGGAACCATCCAGGATGGGGGGAGACAGGTCAGACCATGCCGGTCTCTCCTAATGGGTGTCGGGCGGAGCTGGGACCTGACCCAGCCGAGCAGGCTGCTCTAGGAGGCCGCCTGCCCCCGCCTGCCTGCTGTGCGCCTGCCCAGGCTCCAGCTGCATTGTGCGGCACGTGGTGCTGGCTGCACCCTGAGCTCCTGGCGCCGGCGGCGTGGCCTTCTGCAGGAGAAGCGACCCCGACCTCTGGGGCCGTCTTCCGGCCTTGCTCCCGCACGGGCTTTGTCCCCCCGCACCCCTGTTCATCCTGGAAGGTGAGGGCCAGGTCCCCGGTGCCAGTGCCGGGCCCCGTGGGCGGGGCTGTCCGGGTGGAGGCGGTGGGAGCAAGGGGTGGGAAGGCCACTTCACGGGGATGTTTCTAGCTCCTTTAGTTCTTCAGAATGTGACAGACGTGACAAATGCTGACAGTCGGAAAAGGCGCTGCCCCGAAAACCTTTCCTTTCACGTTGCTAGGAGGGCGCTGCCTGGTCCATGGGTCGAGTGGAGAAGCCAGAGAAGTCTGAGAAGCTGCTGAGCCTCCTAGCTGAGGAGACACGGCCCCAGCCACGGGCGCTGAGGAGACACGGCCGTGTCTCCTCCTCTTGGCTTGGTGCTGGCCGTGTCTGTGCTCATGGTCTTGGTTTTCTTGCAAAGTCATGCTGTGGCCCCACCTTCATTGTGAGCCCCCTGCAGGGATGAGGGAGGCCACCAGCCTTGTCCCTGGTGGAGGGTGGGAGGGCCCGGCCTCCAGCACTGTCGAGGCCTAATTCCTTTCTCGAGACGTGGGTGTGTCTCCTCAGCACCCGTGGCCGGGGCCGTGTCTCTCAGCACCCATGGCCGGGGCCATGTCTCTCAGCGCCCGTGGCCAGGGCCGTGTGTCTCTCAGCGCCCGTGGCCGGGTCTCTCAGTGCCCGTGGCCGGGGCCGTGTGTCTCTCAGCGCCCGTGGCCGGGACTGTGTGTCCTCAGCGCCCGTGGCCGGGGCCGTGTCTCCTCAGCACCCGTGGCCGGGGCCATGTGTCCTCAGCGCCCGTGGCCGGGGCCGTGTCTCCTCAGCACCCGTGGCCGGGGCCATGTGTCCTCAGCGCCCGTGGCCAGGGCCATGTGTCCTCTGCACCTGTGGCCGGGGCCGTGTGTCCTCAGCGCCCATGGCCGAGGCTGTGTCTCTCAGCGCCCGTGGCCGGGGCCGTGTGTCCTCAGCGCCCGTGGCCAGGGCCGTGTCCTCAGTGCCCATGGCCGAGGCTGTGTCTCTCAGCGCCCGTGGTCGGGGCTGTGTGTCCTCAGCGCCTGTGGCCGGGGCCCTGTGTCCTCAGCGCCTGTGGCTGGGGTTGTGTCTCCTCAGCACCCTGGCCGGGGCTGTGTGTCCTCAGTGCCCGTGGCCGGGTGTCTCAGTGCCCGTGGCCGGGGCCGTGTCCCTCAGTGCCCGTGGCCAGGTGTCTCAGTGCCCGTGGCCGGGGCCGTGTCTCTCAGCGCCCGTGGCCGGGGCCGTGTGTCCTCAGTGCCCGTGGCCAGGTCTCTCAGCGCCCGTGGCTGGGGCCGTGTGTCCTCAGCGCCTGTGGCCAGAGGCCCTGTGTCCTCAGCGCCCGTGGCCGGGGCCCTGTGTCCTCAGCGCCTGTGGCCGGGGCCCTGTGTCCTCAGCGCCTGTGGCTGGGGTTGTGTCTCCTCAGCACCCTGACCGGGGCCGTGTGTCCTCAGCACCCTGACCGGGGCCGTGTGTCCTCAGCACCCTGACCGGGGCCGTGTGTCCTCAGCGCCCGTGGCCGGGGCCGTGTCTCCTCAGCACCCTGACCGGGGCCGTGTGTCCTCAGTGCCCGTGGCCGGGGCCCTGTGTCCTCAGCGCCCGTGGCCGGGGCCGTGTCTCCTCAGCACCCTGACCGGGGCCGTGTGTCCTCAGTGCCCGTGGCCGGGGCCGTGTGTCCTCAGCGCCTGTGGTCGGGGCCGTGTGTCCTCAGTGCCCGTGGCCGGGGCCGTGTGTCCTCAGCGCCCGTGGCCGGGTCTCTCAGCGCCCGTGGCCGGGGCCCTGTGTCCTCAGCGCCTGTGGCTGGGGTTGTGTCTCCTCAGCACCCTGACCGGGGCCGTGTGTCCTCAGTGCCCGTGGCCGGGGCCGTGTGTCCTCAGCGCCCGTGGCCGGGGTCGTGGCCGTGTGCTGTGTCTCAGGCCAGAAAGCCATCTGCCACATTGCCCAGATAAACCACTGATACCTGCCCAGACAGGCTCAGAGGGATTTCTCCTTTTTAATGAAGGGGTTCAGCAGGAGAAGGAGTTCATTTTTGGGAGAATCATTGCAAACTGGAAGGGCAAAGGAGAGAGAATGGGAGCAGGGTGGGTGCAATGCTGGGAGTCTTCCTGGGTCTGTTGGGGCTCCATGTGCTTGGGATTGGGCAAACCTGTGTACACACTAGGACTGAGCTGCTGAGGCTTCAGAGGGACGACCCTTTCGCCATCCTCCAGGGTGTCATGGGCTCCGGGAGCAGGCACCTGGGGGCTGGAGTGCGGTGGCCACAGGCGTAGGCAGAGGCCAGTTCTAGGGACCCTATGGAATGATCGGGGCCCTGGGGGACACAGCACCCTGACCCTGGCTGCACACCTGACCTGAGCTGCGCCAGCTAGCATTTGCTTCGAGGTGGTATGACCCCGACAGCATGCAGGGCCCGGCTTGCCATTGGACTCTTTGGGGTAAAGGCTGCCTGTGGGGCTGTCTTCCTGTGTCCGGCTCGCAGGCGCGTTCTGAGCAGAGGGGCAGCCCCCCGAGCTGGTGCTGAGGGCTCGGGAGGACTCCGGGTGCAGGCATGGAGGCTGCTGTGGGCTCATGGCCTGGGCAGACCCACACCTGCACCCCCTGGGGGAGGGACTGCTCATGCTGGGAGGGGCTTGTCCCCTGGGAAGGGCAGGCGGTGCTGTGGGGAGGGCAGCTGAGGGTTTTGACCGCGGGGTGATGGAGAACCTCGTGGCTTCTCTGTCCGCGCACGGCAGTGCCACCAGTGACCTGCAGTCAGGCGCAGTAGGGCAGAGATCCTGGGGCCCCGGGCCTGCTCCTCGGGCTCCGGCTGTGGGGGGGCTTTCTGCTGGAGATGCCAGTGGACCCACTGACCCCACTGCTTGCATCTCCGGGGCTTGGGGCCTTGTCTGCTCCTCCATCTTGTCAGCAGCTGCTGGCCTCCCCGGCACCACGGCCCCTGGAGCTGCACGGGGCCGCACAGATGCTCCCATGGCCACCGGCGAGGAGGCGGCTCGAAAGGAGGCCAGAAAGTGAGCCAACTCAGAGGAAGAGAATAGGCTGAGGGAGGGGACGTGGCAAAACCCATTAAAAGCAGATGAAAGGAAGTGAGAGTTTTCTTTAAAAGAAGAGGATAAATGGTATTTAATAAAAATCAGATACTGCCCGCTGTCGACCTGGGAACTAGGAGGTCAGGTTTGGTTCCTGGTCAGGGCACAAGCCCAGGTCTCGGGCTCGATCCCCAGTAGGGGGCGTGCAGGAGGCGGCTGACAGATGATTCTCTCATCATTGATGCTTCTCCCCTCTCCCTTGTCTCCGAGACCAACAAAAAGACTGCGGGACAGAGGCATGCACTTCGCGGTTTTAGGGCGAAGCTGCTGGGGCCTGGGGTGGGTGTGCTGCGCCCTCGCAGGGAGGCGGGCTGCCCCGCCCGGCCCGGCCGCAGGCTGCTCTCTGCCCCGTGGACCCTGACTCCTGCTTCCTGCACGTGGGTCACGAGTGTGGCCTTTCCGGCCGCCATGCACGTGGAGGTGGGACTCGGCCCGGTGGAGCAGTGGGCAGTCGGTCCCGTGGCCGCCGTGTGGACCTCCACAGTCTTGTCCATCCACCTGTTGTGGGACCCTTGGCAGTTTCCACTCTGGCATCCCTGGCTGGGGCGGGGCGCGGAGGCGCATGGGCTGTGTCTGCGTCCCAGTACAAGGTGGGTGGCAGCAGCCTGCAGGCTCAGGTCTAGGTGACAGGGACGCGGACCTGCCCCACAGGCCCCGCCGGACCACCTACCCTCACGGTGCCAGAAGCAGGTGCTGGCTGGTCCGGCTCAGGCCGGGGGCCCTGGAGTGGCGCCCGCCTGTGTGAGGATGCGATGAGGTGACGATAAGACACAAAGGCTGCTCTGTTCTGGAGGGCGAGCTGGGGCCTCTGGAGCCCTTTCCGGATGTTCCTGAGACAGGCCTTTTGTGTGCAGCGGGGCGGGCCTTCCAGGTCTGGCAAGGTGAGCAGTCAGCCCGCCAGCTGCCCCTTGTTCCTGGGCTGGGCCAGAGGTCACCGGGGGCGCACTCTCAGGCTCACAGGGGGACAAACCCTTGGTCCTGGTCTTAGGAGGCCTCAGAGGAGCCAGGGGTCTAGGCTTGGTGTGGGCACCTGACAGTACAGTACAGGGGTCAGTGCCCAGTGGCCTGGTGGGCCTGGTGAGCCTGGTGGGCTGCTGCAGGTACACTGTGTGGTCTTGCTCCCGTGGCCTGTGTGTGGCAGCCGTGGCGCCTGGCCCTGGCTTCCCGCCCACTGGCCGCTGCATGGGCAGGTGGGGCCGTGGTGTCCGGGTTGCTTGTCAGGTTAGAGTTCTGCCTGCCCTGGGTGCTTCGGTGGGAACGGCGAACCCTTGGAGGCTGGCGGCGAGGCCTGGGCCCGGCCGGGCAGCAGAGGCTTCCTCCCGAGACAGGGCAGGAACCAGGAAGGCGGATGTTATGGCTGATGGCCTTTCAACAAAAGGCTTCTGTCGTGTTTCTCTTTGGGAAGGAACATGCAGGTACCGTTCGGCGGAGGCGGGGCGGCCAGTTTGGAAAGACTGAGTGTCATTGGGAATGGCCCTGCTGCCAGCACAGATCCCTGGATGCTCCCAGGTCCTGCTGGCCTGTGCAGCCCCCTGTTGCTGAGTCCTGCTGCAGCCCTGGTACTGTCTAGAACTGGCCAAGGGGCCTGCTTCCCACAAAGCCCTAGGAGGCAGCCCCGCCTGACATGCTCCCAGGCTGTGGGGCCTGGGGTCAGAGAGTCAGTCGGCTGCCTTGGCTGGTGCCCCTGGAGCTCAGCCCTGATCCTGAGGAGGCCATGAGCATCCTTGTGGATGTGTCTGCTGGGGCGTGAAAGCTGGACTGGGGTACCGGCAGGGGGTTGCGGTGTGGCCCAGGGAAAGGTGTGGCAGCCAGGAGGGGACGCAGGCCGGGCCCATTGGACAAGGGCCTGGGTGGGCAGTGGCAGAGGGCTGTGGTAGCTGGGGATGCAGACGGTGTGGCCACTCAGACCTTCCTTCTTCACTTACAGAAGGAAAGGAAAAAATAAAAGAGATGGCGGCACTGCCTAGACATATGGCGTGAAGCCTGGTGCTGCCTGGCCCTGGGGAGGCTGGCAGGGAGCCTGGGGGCAGCTGCCGTGGCCAGGCCCAGGGCCCGGGGGACGGCCAGGGCAGGGCTGAGTGATGGAGGCCCTGTGGCCACGTGCTGCTGGGGGGACTGCAGGCAGTTTCCCCGAGGACGTGAGGGGGAAGGTGACCTGGGTTGCACGGTGGGCCTGGTCTTTTAGGAGGGCACGGGGTGTGGGGGAGGCGTGGTGGCGGAAGAGGCCAAGGAACGCCGTGGTACTGTCTAGAACTGGCCAAGGGGCCTGCTTCCCACAAAGCCCTAGGAGGCAGCCCCGCCTGACATGCTCCTCAGGCTGCTCTGGCCACAGGACAGGGCCTGGAGAGTGCCGGGCTGAGAGGCTGCCTGTGTGGGCGCAGGGCACCGTGGACAAGGCTAGCTTTGAGCCAGCCATTGGTGGCAACTGGCATGGCCTGCAGGTCAGGTTCCTGGACAGGGGGCTGGGTGGGTGTGTCTGGGTAAGTGCTGGAGAGGAGGGCTCGCCTGAGGCCTCGGGGTTGGGGGGGGGGGCCCGCGGGTGTTAACCTCGGGCCTGGTGCCAGGCCATTGCGGGCCTCGGAGGAGGGTATGGAAACAGCAGCAGGGTCTGGGCGCTGTGTGGGAGGTGCCAGGAGCATTACCCAGAGGTGGCCGTGACCCCTGCGGGCAGCCGCCGGCAGGGATGGCAGAAGGAAGGCAGGCCTCGGAAGGCTGCCCGTGCTGGAGAGCACACCAGGGCTCCGTCCGGGAGCACCCTGCGTGGAGCCCCTGGCGGGCGTGGCTGGACCGGGCCTGGGCAGGAGGGCTCGGGTCTGTCCTGACAGTTCCTGCCGAGGCCTGGCCGCTGGGGTTGGGGGGAGGGGCACACAGACCCTGTCCTCCGTCACAGCCCTGTGTGCCGGGCTGGGGCACTGTGGCAGGAGGGGTAGGGGGCCTGCGTCACGTGGCTCTTCCTCGGCGCCATCGCCCTGCCCTGCCTGGCGGTACCTGGGAGCAGGCCGCTGCGGGCGGTCCGGCCACCCCACCCAGAGAGAGCCTGCGTGTGATGGCGCTGGTGAGGGAGCGGGAGTCCGGACTGTGTCTGACCCGGCGCTCACGCCAGCGCGTGTTCGTGTCTGTGGGAGGACGTTAGTGCTCTTGCCCCTCTCTGTGCAGGCAGCGCTCCCTGGCAGAGGTGCTGGGGACCGGGCAGAGGGCAGGCACTTCTCCCGCTCATGGACAGTCTCTCCTGCTCCTGCCAGCACTTCCCGCGCCGCCCCATCTGTCCTTCCCCATCACTGCTCTGTCCCCCCACCCGTGTCATATCTCTGCCCACATCTAGCCATCCTCCCCATCCCTGTCCCCCTCTCCCCATTTCTGCCCATCCCTGTCCCCTTCCCCAGTCTCTGCCTCGGGGTCTGTCCTTCTCCCCTGCCTGCCTCTCCCTCCACCTTTGGTCTGTGCATCTCTCTTCCTCCCCCATTTCTGTCCCCTCTCCCTCACCTGTCTCCACTGTCCCCACCCCCTGCTGGCTAGAGCCCGTATCCATAGCAACCACTGCTGTTGTGGAAGCTGGCATTGCTCCTCACCCCATGGGGAGATATTTTTGGCACCGCGGATTTTATTTTATCTTTGGTGTTGTCTCCTGCTTTTTGAGTGAGCACAGGAAGAGCGCAGGGCAGCGTGCAAGGAGGCCTTTGCTCCGGGGGTACCTTGCCTGCGGCCCCCCCTTTTCTGTGAGTTCCTTAGAGGTGCCCCTCCCCCAGGGCCGCGGACAGGTGGCACCTGGGGCAGCAGATGACGTGGGTCACGGAGTGCTGTGGGTTTGGTCAGTGCTGTGGGTTTGGCCAGTGGCAGGGTCCCGAGCGGGGAGCTGGCAGGGGGGCCTGACAGCCGCTGAGTCCGAGCTGGCGTCCGGGGCACAGCTCACCGGCAGCGCCCAGGCCCATGGAGACCCGCGAGGAGCCTCACACACGCCAGGCGGTCACGGCCCTGCTGTGGTGTGACCCAGGACACAGGGACCTGCCTCCGCGGCCGGGGGGCAGGGTGCGCGTCACGCCTCCCCTACCCTGTGGGCCCCTTTCTTTGGAGGCCAGGGCTGCTTCCCCCACTCACGCTTGTCCTGGCAGCTGGGAGCAGCCATGCTAGCGGTGTTTGCACCTGCTGTGACCCGCCTCACCCCTTGCCAGGGTGCCACCGGGATGCCCAGAAGACGCTGTCTGGCTCGGCACACCTGGGCGTTGGCTGGGAGCGGTGAGTTCCTGGGTGTCCTTCGTTGGAGCACCAGGGAGGGGGCAGCCACTTGGCAGGGCCAGGGGTGGTTGAGCCAGCGTTGGGGCCGAGGCCGGCCCTCGCGGAGTGGGTGCCAGGACGGTGCTCAGGATGCCGCCGCCTATGGGAGGGGAACAGGGAGTTCAGGTTGAGCAGCTCCGGTCCTCACAGCCTCCCTCGTTCTGTGGGGAAGGCTGTGAAGGCAGCCGAGTGCCAGTCCCTAGGGGTTGCCAAGCGCCACCCCTGCCCGTGTCTTCACCTGCTGGGGTGCCGGCCTCTGTAGGGCTCCATGAGACTGCGGGAGTGCCTGTGCCTGGCCTGGCCGCCCTGTAGGTCACATCTGGTGCCTCCACGCGGGCTGAGGGCCAGAACCCAGTGCTGCTATTTCTGACGTCAGCTTGGCCCTTCCAATAGGCCAGGGAGTGGGGACAAGGACTGACAAACCTCCCAGGTACCACCAGGAGTCTCCCATGTTTACCTTTTCTTTTAAATATATTTATTACTTAAAATATATATTAATATATATTAAAAATATATTTTTAAACTAGAGGCCTGATGCACCAAATTCGTGCAAGAGCAGGTCTTCCTTCCCCTGGCTGCTGGAACCGGCTTCCCTCTGGCACCGGGACCGGGGCTGGCTTCCCTTTGGCACCCGGGACCCGGGCTGGCTTCCCTCTGGCTGCCGGCAGGCACCGGGGCCTGGGCTTCCCTCAAAGCCCTGGCTTCGTCTGTGAGGACGTCTGGTCGAATTAGCATGTTATGCTTTTTATTATTATAGATTATTTCAGAGAGGAAGGGAGAGGGAGAGAAAGAGAAACAACAGTGATGAGAGAGAATCATTGATTGGCCGCCTCCTGCACGCCCTCACTGGGCATCTAGTCTGAAACCGGGCCTGTGCCCTGACCGGGAATCGAACCATGACCTCCTGGTTAACAGGTCGACGCTGAGCCACGTGGCCTGGCTCAGACGTGGACGGCCCCCATGACCCTTGGGGGTGCCCTGCTCGTTCTCGGCAGCTCCGAGGTGGGCTCTGCCACGCAGCACAGTGCGGGCCAGCACCCTCTGACCGGCCGGGAGCCTGGGGCGTGGTGGCGGAGGCTGTGGGTGTAAGTACTGGGATCTGTATCCAGTGAGCATATTTGTGCAAACCCTGAAGCCACTTACAGAACAGACACCAAAAGTGGCACTGAGGCAGCTGGGGGCTGCCACCTTCTGTGGGGAGAGCCGGCCATGGTGCTGCCGGGCACGGCGGCGTGTGGCCGTGCGCCTCCCACTGCAGTTACGACGGCGGCGGCGGTCTGCAGAGACCAGGCTCACCGGGCAGGAAGCATACCCCCCCACCCGCCCTGAACTCGGCCTATTCTCCCCTCACTCTGGCGAGGGTAAAGCCAGCCTGCACCCCCTCGGCGCTCCTGACGCCCTGAGCCTGCACAGCCTCGTCACCCGCAGGCACCCCGGGATGGGGTTTTTCCTTGTGACGGTGACTCGTGTCCAGGGCGTCCAGACATCGCCATGAGGCTTCGGAGGGCTCCCGAGCCCGAGGGCGCGATGGATGCGGGACAGATGAGGGTGCCCTCCACAGCCCTCTGGACGTGGCTCCTGAGGAATCTTGAAAACAGGCGAGGGAGCGGGTGTACAGGGCAGAGCGCCCTCCTCCCACCGTCAGCAGTGCTCCGCGCATACTTAGGCCCAACCTCAGGAAGACAGGAAGGCCCGGCGGCTGGGAGAGGCGCCTCCTGCCTTGACATCAGCTCACACTGCGCCGGCCCCTGAAAGGAGGGTGCTGTGTCTGGCAAGGAAGCCGATGGGGCCAGTGCAGGTCCTGAGCTGGGGCGTCCTTGGGCAGGTGAGCAGGGGCCAGGCAGGCAGGCCCTGGGCCTGGGAGGGTCCCTCTGTGTGGGGTGCTGAGCGGGGGCAGGCCCTGGGCCTGGGCGGGTCCCTCTTTGTGGGGTGCTGAGAGGGGGCAGGCCCTGGGCCTGGGAGCCCACTATACCATTGTATCCCTTTTCTGTTTGTGCAGGATAGGACAGATGTGCCTGTCCTGAGGTGATTGGTTTAGGGGATGCACGGATGAGGAATGATGTTCCCTGGGGACAGCCCCCAGGCGGCCATCTTGCCGGGGGCTGAGGTGGCGGAGGGGCTCAGCAGATGCTGGCCCTCAGCTGTCTGGTGGACATGAGGTAAGAGCCTCACCGCCATTTTAAGTCTTCCTTGGTTGCTGGTAGGCATTCCTCTGCCTCTTCCGGATGTGCTGCTTGGAAGATGTGGACAGGAAAGAATAAATGGGAATCACCCCGATCTTACCGAAAAAAAGGTCAACCATCGCTGACAGCCTGCGTGCTGTGGCATGATGTATGACTCATGCGTGGCATGTGGCACATGGCATGGTGTTCTATGTGCTGTGTGACGTGGTTGGGTCTTCACAACGTGCTGGTTTCTCCCTGGCTGTTGTGCAGCCTCCAGTCCCTCGCTTAACTCAGGAATCCATCTCACGTTTCATTCTTTTATTCACTTGACTTGCTCCTTCATTCATTCACGCCTTCATTTGCTAATTTGCTCTCATCCATCAGTGGTGGGGCTTCCCCAGACCCTTCAGGGGCCTGCAGAGGAAAGGGGTTTCCTTCCCGGCTGGGTCAGCTGCTGGGAGGTCGGTCAGGGAGCACCGCCGCTGTGCTTGGCGCAGCGTGCCTGCCTGATGTGCTCACAGCGCGGCATCAGCAGGCCAGTGTCCAGAGGGCGGCCCCTCAGTGTCGCTCTGTCTGACAGAGACCTGCTTGCTTCCATCAGGCCCATATCGCCCCCTCTCCTGTGGTCCCCTAGGGTTTGGGACACTCAGCCCCCCGCACATCTGGAGGCAGGAAGAGCCAGGCTGGCTGGCGGTCACACCTGACCTGCACTTGGGGGCATTGAGCCTCCCTGAGCCTTAGTGTGCACGTGGGAGGCTTTTAAGGGTGAGCCCCAGGGGCAGTGGCCTTGGCTCGCGGCCATCTTTGTGGGCCGGCGTGTGGCTGTTCAGTAGGTCATGGCCATTATGTGTTTGCCTGAGGGAGAGAGAGGAGGATGTTGAGGGGGCATTCCTCCCCCGCCTCCCCTCACCAGCTCTCCCAACCTTGAGCACACATGGTGCCACACCTCAGAGTGGCCCCCGGGCCTTGGTTGTTCGCATCTGTTGGCGAAGAGCCACCAGGCAGAGGCGGAGAGCCCTGTGGGGTGCCAGACAGCCTTTGTAGGTCTCCGCCGGGAGACGCTGGAGGCTTTACCATCACCGGGGAGCAAACACCCTGCCAGGAAGAGAGCCCTCTGCGCGTGGCTCAGCGTTGATTTTGGACTTCTGTTCTGCTCTTAGGGAAGAACAGACACGCCATCTTCCCATGGATCATCAGGGCAGCAAGGGTAGTTGTGCTTCTGCCTGGGCACACTGGGAGATCTGCCGCTGTGAGGCGGGACAGCTGGAGAGGGAGCACGGAGGATGGCAGAGAGCAGGGTCCCTGGCTGGCATGCTCATTTCACTGTGTATTTGCAATTTTTGGTCATTATTTTATTGTATACTGTGTGTCCACATAGTAGTGATTTTAACAGCTGAGCTGTGGTCTCAGATGTGTCTGCCCAGTGATGGGACGAACCATTCTTGGAGCTCCAGGCTTTGGGTAGTTTAGAGCTTGCACTTAGAAAGCTTGTTAGGCATTCTTTTACAGTTTTCTTAATGGCTCCACTAGAGATTGCAGCATTGATTATTAAAGTCTGATATAAACTCACAGGTCTTAGAACATTGTACTCTTTCTACCCCATCCCCTCTGCCTGCCTTTTGTGATTCTGTGTCCAAGACTGTGTTTTCAGTTTTCAGGAGGTTTTTTTGTTTGTTTTTTTATTGTAATATGGCTTGGTATGGGTGTGGGTTTTTTTGTTATTGTTTTTGTTTTGTTTTTTTATTTAACTTGCTTGGGGTTTATAACACATCTTGAATTTCAGTTTTGTAAAACTTTGGGGCATTATTTTAAATATTGCATTTGTTCTATTTTTTATGCCCTCTTCTTCCAAAAATCCATTTATACATGGGTTGGACTTTTTCACTGTGTTCTGTATGTTTTTTTTAATCTTCTTTGCCATGTTTTTCATCCATTTGTCTCTCCACATTTCACTTTCTATATTTTCTACTGACATGTCTTCCAGTTTGCTGATCCTGTTTTCAGCTATGTCTAATCTTCTGTTAAACTCATTTTTGAGTTTCTTTTCTTAGTTCCAGCTTTCATTTGATTCTTTAAAAGATTTTAAAAAGTTTTTATTGATTTCAGGGAGAGGGAAAGAAACATTAATGGTAGAGAAACATTGATTGGCTGCCTCCTGCACGCCCCCTTCTGGGGACTGAACCACAGCCGGGCATGTGCCCTGACTGGGAATCGAACCCTGACCTCCTGGTGCATGGGACGACGCTCTACCTCCGAGTCACACTGGCCGGGCTAATTTTATTCTTATCTCGCAGATGTCAGTTCTAGTGAACTTGTCCATCGTGCTCTCTATTTTCTTAACCACACCGATCACAGTAACGTACAGCCTGTGTCTGTTCACTACAATATTTGAATCCTCGAGGGATTTGTTGCTATAGTCTGGTTTTTCTCTTGGTTTTCTGCTGTTTGGTGTTATCTCCTGGACTAGAGGAAAAGCCTCGGCATTCCCCGAGACCTCCCTCGGCAGCCCTGTCAGACCTCAGCTTGTCCAGCATCTCAGCTCCCAGTCCTGTGCCTATGCTGACACTGAGACAGACTGCCTTGTGAAAGTCGCAGTCCAGCGTGTGTCTTAGTGCGGACCAGTGCCTGCGAAGTGCTCATAGCGACTGTCTTGGACTACAGAGCTCTAGGGGAGAACGTGCTGAGTGTGGAGTCAGACACGGAGCTGGTGTCTCAGCACATCATGGGCACTGTGTGATTGCTGTCTGGTTTGGAATGTGGCCCCAAGGCTCTTGCTACCAACTTGGGGAAGAACCAAGAAGTTAGTTCACAGGGTGGGGCCAGATGTGAGCTGCAGAGTCTTGTCTCACCTGCCCTGGGCCTCTGTGGTCCTTGTGGCCCTGACCACGTGGGCTGGTTTATCTGTTGGTGCCCCAGCCCCTAACATACTCCGGCACAGTGTCTGGCCCAGGAGGCATCGTGGATGTTCAGTCCTGTAGCATCTCCACTCAGTCGACACGGGTCATCTTAGGTCTGGTGGTAGGTGGCTCAGGCTGCCCAGGGCCTCTGGACAGAGTGTGAGGTCTGGGTGACTTAATGTGGGGCTCAGAGGGCTGGCAGACAGGGCCTCCTGCAGCCAGAGACACCAGGTCCCTGCCCTCTGGTCACGAGCACTAGAGCTGCAGGTCCGAGCTTTCACTGGCGGGCCAGCAGGGAAGGGAAGTGTGCTTTCTGGGGGAGGGCCCACAGAGTTTAGCAGACTGTCATAAGAACCTTGCTAATTTGGGGTTCCCCAGCCTTTGGGCAGATGCTTTTGACTGGCCCCATCCCAAAGAGTCGTACTGGGGTGTGGGGTATTGACTGTCCTGCCCCACCTCTCCCTACAAGCATGATCTTCTTCCCATGGTGTGTCCACATCTGTCTTTAGGGGCCTGGGGCAGGGTGGCCCTTCGTGGTGTGGTCAGCTGCAGGAGTGGCCACTGTGCAGCCTTCGTGTGCTGTGCTGCAGGGCCGCCCTGGGTGAGTGCTGATGTTCTTGCTGGAGGTCTCTGTGTCCTGGTCATCCCAGGGGGAGTGGCCAGTGCGCATGCTCTCACTGTCTCTTGCCTGCGTTTCACACTTGATGGCCTGCTGCTCTGGCCACTGGGGTTAGAGCTGATGTGAGAAACCCTCCGTGATGCCTGGTCCTGTGTGGTGTCTGCTGTCCTGGCCTCGAGGTTCCCTCATCCCACCCGAGAGGCCTTGAAGAAACCGACTCCTCTGTGACCCTGTCCCTGCCCGGGACCGTCTTGCGTCTGGTTCAGGGCTGCATGGCCCGCGTGCGGCCTGCGGTCCCTGGGGCAGGTTTGGTGGGTGGACGACCTCCCAGTCTGCTCCTGCCCCTGGGGGTGCTCTCTGAACAAACGCTCTCCACCCCACACTGCCAGCTCATAGACTTGGCAGCCTCCCACCCACTCTTGGCTCCTCCTCAGCCCGTCCCCACTTTGTGGCTTCCAGCAATGCCCTGTCTGTGCCCACGATGAGGGGTTGGGCAGGCTGAGGGGGGAGGCCCTGCAGGTTGATCATGGCCCATGGCTCGGTGGGGGTGGAGAGAGACCTCATCCCTGATGTCCATCACGGAGGGCCCAGGGGAGCCTGGGGTGGGCTGACAGCCGCACTGAGGAGGCCCTGATAGTACTTCCTGGCAGTTGGGGACACACTCAGGTTGAGTCTGGACAGCTCTGCTTCGGGTGTGTCTGCTCCCTCACTCGCCTGTGGGCCGACGTGATGGGAGCCCCCAGCAAGAGGCAGTGCTGGCCTGAACTCCTGGCGGCGAGAAGGTGCACTGTGGGTGGTGTGTGACGCAGCTGGGAGAGGTGCATGTTCCGTCACATCTGTTATCTGTTTGGTGACTCATCCAGAAAACGCCGCCATCAGGCTGTGTGACCGTGGGGATTGCAGTAAGCCCTGACTTGGAGCAGAGGAGTGTGGCGGATGGTCAGTACCGCTTTCAGGAAAACCATTCCATTAGGTCTGTGGGTGGAAATGTGGGTCTGGGCTGTGGTTTCTTTCACGTGTTTGCCGAACGGCCCTGGGGATGTTTCAGAGCATTAAAGTAATGCCAACATTTACAGAATGCTGGAGCTGGCTCCTTCATAACGACACAGACCGAGATGAGCAGTGATCCAGCTGCCATGTGCACAGCCTCCTACCGAGGGCAGCGGGGCCAGCTCACCGCTGGCTCATGGGGATTCTACCTTTTGAGAGAAGAACAGGGGTCCGTGACCCTGGCTTTCATTACGCTTAAGAATATTTCTATGTATTAAATGTGTTTATTGATTTCAGAGTAAGGAAGGGAGAGGGAGGGGGGGGAGAGAGAAACAGCAGTGATGGGAGAGAATCATTGATTGGCTGCCTCTTGCACGCCCTCTCCTGGGGATTGAGTGTGCAACCTGGGCATGTGCCCTGATGGGGAATAGAACCATGACTTCCCAGTTCATGGATTGATGCTCAACCCCTGAGCCACACTGCCGGGGCCCAGCATGGCTTTTAAAGAGCAGAGGCCCCCTGCAGACACTGGTCTGGATGGATTGGTGTGCCTTCCCTCTCTAAAGGCAGTGTTCACAAACGCTGTGAGGAGCCGGGGAGAGCATTCGGCTGTCCTCTGGGAATGGTAACCTCGTTGGCTCCATGACAGGGAAGCTGTGAGTGTTGGCGTGCTTCGCCCTCCCTGAGCTGCCTGTTCACAAGATTTTACCCTCAGCCCCTGCCCAGCGGGCTCTTCCTCAGGCCTGCTGGGGAGAGGGGGAGACATAGGAGGGGGAAGGGGCATGTCTTCAGTGGTGACAGTGGCCAGAGGACTCCTGAGGACCACTTGTTTTAGTGACAATGCCTTTATTTTAAACGTGAATTAGAAAAAAGAAAAAGCTTGTACCATAAGAGGGCAAGATGGTGTCCTAAGTTAACCTAGGTGCTTGCCTCCTCCCACAGCCACATTAAAATCACTAGTACAACTCGACTGCAGAACCACAATCATTCAGAACCACTGAAAGCTGGCTGAATGGAAGCCCTACAACTAGAGAATTAAAGACGAAAGCACATTGAGACTGGTAGGAGGGGCGGAATGGGTTAGTCCGACACCCACGTGTGCCATTTTATTTTAATTCAGAAGGAGATCTTGGTAATGGAGGTCCCCCACGAGGAGCAAGGGGTCCCAATCCCACAGCAGATCCATCAGCCAGAGCTCCAGTACCGGGAAGAGGAGTCCCTGTCGCTTGGGGCTGTACAAACCAGTGGGGATTGTGGCTGAGTGATGGAGGCTGCTGATGGACTTACTCAGACTCACTGCCTCTGAGCTCCGTGGCAGGGCAGGAGCTTGAAAAGAACCAGGGACATTCTGGAGGAACTAAGTTGTTGGCATCAGGGCAAGAGCTGTGGGGGCAGCTTTCTCTTGGACCAAAGTGCTGGCAGAGGCCATTGCTCCTTTGCTGAGCCCTCCCAACCACAAAGCCCACAGGCAGGTGCCATATCTGAGTCTCCATCAGCCTGGCTCACACTGTTTGCTCTGCCCTGGTGATTCTGAGTCCCTGCCCCTCCCAAATTTGCAGCCCCACCCAAGCTGTTTCCAGTGGTTTTTCTATATGAATGGCCTGTCCTGGCTCAGGCTTCAGATTTCCTAAATTCTCTCCAACAAGCAGCAGCTGGCCTCAGCATGCACGTACCTCTCAGTGAGTAGCTCTGGGCCCAGCACTAGCAGCAGCCAGCAGTGGTTCACAGATTGGCCTCTCCTGGGCACCTCCAAGCCCAACACAATTAGCTGCCATCTGCAAATTGCTTTGTAGCTCGTGCCGAGTGATCAGAGCCAGTGCACCCATGGTCACCTTCAGAGCACTCCAGGTTGCAACTCCGTACATCCACAAGCGACACGCTCAACGAGTGAACTCGGTGAGCACCAAAGCCCCACTGAAGCAAGTGCTGCTCCATAGAATCAGCTCCTGCATCACAGCTCCTCCTCTGTCACAGCTGGGCCTCACAGCCGATTGGCCTAGAGGTCAGTTCCTCCTAGTGATGCCAACAGCAGTTAAGTCCAACTTCAACAAGACAGTATACACAGCCCACACGGGTGTATCTACAGTGCCCAGCTCAGGTGATGGGAGGCTGAGCCACTGGGCCCTTTAGGACACCTTCTACACAAGGCCACTCCACCAGTTCCAGGAGACAAAGCAGCTCTTCCTAAAACAGAGAAACAAACACAGGGAAGCAGCCAAAATTCGGAGGCAAAGGAACATCTCACCGATGAAAGAAAATAATAAAACTCCAGAAAAAGAACTAAGTGACATGGAGGCAAGCAAACCATCAGATACAGAGTTTAAAACAATGGTTGCTTACTAAGAACTTCAAGAAAATTAGTGAAAACATCAACAACATAAAAAGACTGGTCAGAAATGAAGGAGGCAGTCAACAGTAGAGTAGAAGATGCCAAGAATCAAATCAGCAATTTGGAATAGGAGGAATCAAAAATCACCCAATTAGAAGAGCAAAAAGAAAAAAGAATTCAAAATTATAAAGATAGTGTAAGGAGCCTCTAGATACACATGTGTCAAACGCAAGGCCCGCGGGCCAAATCCGTCCCGCCAGGCCTTGCAATGTGGCCCGCACCACGCTGTCATCGCTGCACTCCGCTGCGTTTCCATCACAATGACAGTTTATGACTGTTCAGTAAACCATTCGGCCCGCGATTTAGGCTGGATTTTAGATTTTGGCCCCTTCTCTGATTGAGTTTGACACCCCTACTCTAGAACAACTTTAAGCATACCAACATTCGCATCATGGAGGTGCCAGACGGAGAAGAGAGGGAGCAAGAAATCACTGGGGTGTACACCTGAAACTAGTATAATATTGTATGGCAACTATAATTGAAAAATAAAAAATTATTAAAAAAAAAAAACCAAAAAGCATATACCACTCACCTTTGATTTCACATATTTTATTGCTCAGATGAGATAGGAAAGCGCTTGGGTTTAAAAGGAGTGAATTTATTTTTAAAACGGCAGTAAATATTGGAGGGTACGAGTCACAGCCTGAAAGTGTGAGATATCACTCTCTCGAGGTCTCTGCCTTGGTGGGAGCTGGGGCCAGGACAGCCCACATCGGGCTGCCAGCCTCCCAGCTGGCCCCTGAGGACATAAACCACAGGTGGCCTGCTCTCCCTGACCTCACACCTGCTAAGGGATACTTCCCCCCGGAATACCTGCCCTGCCTTCCGCCCAGGTCCTGGGAACTTCTCCCTGGCCCAGGGGAGTCCCCGGCGGGTCCTCCCCCTTTCCCTCCCCTTTTTTAAGGCATGGTGTAATTGCATGTTTTTCTGTTTTCTTGGCTGTTGTCTGCTCCCATGAGGTTATCCACAGCCCAGACCTGCAACCCAGAGTCTCAGAGATAGTCTAGTAACTGAGTTGGGCCAGTGGATGCCCACCAGGAGCAGGGATCTTGATGGATGTGCCCTCTCTGCCGTGCCAGCCCTGTCCTTAGAGCCCTATTCCTGGGCCAGCCGACCCTGCCCCGGCAGCTGCATGGTCTGAGCTGACTTGGCACCCGGAGTCCCGTCCTGGGCTGACTTCCCTGTATAAGCGATGGATCTCTAAGCTTTTCTGGTTTGATTTATGATGTAATGGGGCCAGAGAGAGGTCCCAGGCCAGGTTGTCATTCCAGACGCTGTGCTCATTCTGGACACTCTCCTCCTCGCTGCTTATTCCTCTGCCCTGTGTTTGGATCCCATATCCTGGCAGCTCTGTCCTCATGGGGTTGGGTGGCTTTGTCTAGCTGGAAGGAGATGGCCACAGGGCTGGCCACGAGCGGAGGGTGGCCTCTGGGTCTGTTCTCAGCCTCACGGCGGGAGTGTTGGGGCGGGGCTGGCGCCTCCTGAGCCAGGCGGGAGGGCCTGCATACTCAGGGCTGCCATTCCTGGCCAGCTTGGCCCTCTGGCCGGAGCACGCACTCACCTCGCTGCCTGCGCTCTGAGGGTGATACTGGGACAAAGTGACATTTGCAACTGCCTTGGCGTTCTTTCTGTGGAGACGAAAGCCAGCATTGTCCACACAGATTTCTCCTTTCAATCTGATTGGCTCTCTCTGTCTTTGGGGGAATAGGAGCCTCTAATCCCAGCAGCATCAGGGCCTGTTGGCAGGGAGGCTGGTCTGTGGCTGCCCACCTGTCTGGGGCATGGACATAGCGAGGCCCTGTGAGCAGCAGAGCACCTTTCCCCACTGCACCTGAGGAGCAACCTGGCTGCCGGATCTGAGGGCCCGCAGGACCAGCAGCTTCCCTCCTGCCCTGGGTTGTGACCACAGCCGTGCCAGAAGCCAGGGAATGCATTCAGCCCACAGCAGTGACAATGCCAGCTGCCTGCATGGAGGCCCTGATGGCATGGCGATCAGCAGAGTCAAGGATTTGGGCCAGCTCAGGGGGGGGGAGAGACACTGAGCAGCACTCACCAATTGACCTTTTAAATTACCAAGCAGTGTGTCACGTAGGTAAAAATAGCCTGTGGCTTAGAACGTACAATAAGGTCTGTTTCTCCTGCTTCTCCCCACCCACTCTGAGAGGCGTTGTCTAGAGATCTGGCTTCCACATCATACCCATGTCCTTGTCACCACTGGCCTGTGTCGGTCACGGAACGAGCCTAGCATGTCCTGGGCACCTTCCTCCCTCTTCGTTGTTGTCAGTTATGCTATTTATATAACACAAATCTGAGACCACAATGAAATCTTTTACTTTGCTGCTGGCTAGTGCTGAAATATTGGCAAAAACAGTTCGGTTTCTACGGTAAGCAAGTCTGAGTTCCCTGGAGAATCGGTGGGCAGGCCTTTGGAAGGATTGACACTGAAATATCATTGTCCTGAGCCAGCTGCCCTGCAGGGATGGTGCAGGGGTGCCCCTCGGCTACATTCGGTTGTGGGCACAGCCCCACAGCCATGTTCAGTGGTGAGCATAACACCACAGCCACATTCGGTGGCAGGCACAACAGCCCCATGGCCACGTTTGGTGGCTGGCACCACCCTATGGCTACATTCGGTGGTGGGCACAGCTTGCCACACTCACTCTTTTGTGTTGTGCAGATGGAGAGTTACCTTTTAGTTCTCCAGCATCTGAGAGTCAGACCTGGGTTTGACATCAGTTTGTCTGGGGCTAGAGTTCCACATCAGAATCAGCACTTTGAGGAGGCTGCCTCATTGGCTGTGCCCTTGATTGCTGATGAGACGCAATACCCACCCCCCCAACCCCCCCCAACCCCCCCCCCCCCCGAAAAGAAAAGAAAAGAAAAACCACACAAACCCTTCTAGGTTGGCAGGGCTTGCTCTCAGCCCTCAGGGGTCTGAATTTCGCTGGAACTGGTTTGGTGGTGGGTCATTTTTCCGTTCTAAACTAGAGGCCCAGTGCATGAAATTTGTGCATAGGTAGGGTCCCTAGGCCTAACTGGTGATCAGGGCCAATCAGACCTTCTGGCCACTGGCTGAGGCCTCCCTTCCCCAGCTACTGGTCAGGGCCTGCCTTTGTTCCATGCCACCCCGTCCTTCGGTCAGCACACGTCATAGCAAGCATTCAAACTTCCGAGGGGATAATTTGCATATTAGGCACGCGCATACAGACTAGGGGCTCAGTGCACAAATTCATGCATCTTGGAAGGAACTGTGTGCTGTGAGGCAGCAGTGGGCACAGCGTGGGTCTTGGCCCATCCTCCATGCCCCGCCCGGCCCCTCCCACTGCGTCCCCTAGTCCCCTGTCTGCCAGAGCCCCATTCCCAATGCTGCTCCCATGCGCTCGTCAGCCCCACTTGCACCTGCTGATGGTGCAGAGCGATTGGAGCTGACACCAGCAGTGGGGGCGAGTGGGGCTAGTGCTGGCAGCCGGTGTGAGTGGGGCCGGTGCTGGTAGAGAGTGTGAGTGGTAGCTGCTGCTCTGATTACCCCTCAGGAGCAGGGAGAGGTGGAGAACCCTGAGGGGCAATGAGCCGGCAGCTGCTGCTCAGACCCGATGAAGGCATGGAGTGATTGGGACCGCGCCAGGTGCCAGAGCAGGTGTGAGCGGTGGCTCCAGTGCGAGGGTGGCCGGCGCCACGGGACTGCAGCACACGGGAGTTTTCAGGAGCTACTAGAGGCTCACCCCGACAACAGTGAATGGTGCTCCCTCACCTGCTCCACCATCTCACTGCGGCTGATACCACCGTGTTCCGCACTGCCGCCTGCTGCCCACACCCAGCATGTTCCGTGTGTGCCCCCTGGTGGTCAGTGCACGTCATAGTGACCAATCGTTCCTCCGTTCAGTCTGTTTGCATATTAGCATTTTATTTTATAGGATGGTTCTGCTTTCAGCTCAGGAAAATGCTATTTCTTTATCTCCTTCTCCTTCCTGATTCCTCTCTTTCCCTCTGACCTCCTGGTCTGTATTGTCAGGACTTTCAGCTGGGTCTCCATGTTTTGACGTTTCTCACATTTGGTTCTGGATGTTTTCTCTTTATTTTTTTGACACTTGGGAAGTTGGGCACTGACGGATATAATAAAACACATTGTTAACGCACAGGCAGGAGTTCATAGGGGAGGCAAGTGTGCTCTGGCTTCTGCCCACAGTCCGGCCTTTTCTGGAGTTTGGGTGGTTCTGAGTGGAGCAGCTCTGAACCCTGTGTGCCTGTCCTGCGTGGCTCCTGGCTGGGTGTGACTGGGCCTAGAGCTGGTGTGAAGCTGCCAAGGCTTCTTTGAGGCTTGCGCCACCTGCACTTCCAACAGCCTGTGCCAGAGGGCTCAGCTCACCACCTTCCAGGGCTGGAATGACCCTTCTTGGAATGACTCTGCAGATGGCAGGAGTGGGATCTTGTGATTGTAGCTGGATTTATCTTCCTGATGACTCAGGATGCCGAGCGCCTTTTCATCCGCGTCTGTGACACGTATCCATTGCTCTCGTTGTTGAGTTATAGTGGTGCCGTAATAAACAGAGTTATGAATGAAGAATGAAGCAAAGGGAAGGCTAAGTATCATAGCCATTTGTTCAGCTTCCCCAGGGAGCTACCGGTCAGGGCAGAATAGACACCTGACCAGGAAAATCTGGGTGAAACAGGGAAGGTACTGGCCGTCAGTCACACCTGGGCACAGGTCACTGGCCGGAATGGGAAGATTGGAGAGACTTAGTCTCCTAAACAAAGGAGTCCTCCCTCTTGCCTTCTGTGCTCCTGGCTCCTCAGGGGCTTTCAGGGGCCTGGGCTCCTGCATCCCCCTGTGGTCACAGCCACGTGGACCCCACCCACACACACCATGGACTGTTGGACTGCAACGAGCCTGATGCTAACGTGGACCCAATTCCAGCATGGAACAGGCACTCTGCACACTGGCTTGGCTTTTAGTTCAGAATCCACAGCCTCACATGTTTCAGGACTGGATTAAGGGAAATGGGTCCTTAAAAACCCAAAGATTCGATTCCATGCAGATAAAAATCATTCATCTTCCTGTCAGCCTTAGAAAATTATTTTTTTGTGAGATATCATAGACACGACTCCCAGTACTCAGTGGGGAAAGGGAAACCTCACTTCTGATAACAGCAGGAGTTCATATGAGTCCCATGTCAAATACTTGTTTTGGGAATAGTTTCTCTCAGTCTGTGGCTTGACTTGTATTTTCTTAAATATTTGATGAGTCAAACATGTTTCCATGTTATTATCTAGATTAAAGTTGACTTTTTGACTTGAAGACAATTATGCTAAGTGAAATAAGCCAATTTAAGGAAGACAGATATCACATGATCTCACTTATTTGTGGAATCTAATGGGCAGAATGAATTGGCCAACAAAACAAGGCCCGAAGCATGGAAGTATGGAACAGACTGACATACCTCCTATAGGGACGTGGGAGGCTAGGAGAGATAAATCAAAGAACTTATATAATCAAAGTACTTATTAGAGGCCCAGTGCGTGAAATTCATGCATGGTGTGTGTGTTTGTGAGTCCAGCCTGAACCCTCTCCAATCAGGGATCCCTCTCACAATCAAGGACTGCTGGCTCCACTTGCCTGCCTGCCTGCCTTCCTGATTACTCCCTAACTACTCCTGCCAGCCTGATCAACGCATAACTGCTCCCCTGCAGACCTTATTGCCCCTAACTGTCTCCCCTGCTGACCTGGTCACCCCTAACTGCCCTCCCCTGCTGACCTGGTCACCCCTAACTGCCCTCCCCTTCCAGCCTGGTCAACCCCAACTGCCCTCCCATGTAGGCCTGGTCGCCCCTAACTGTCCCCTACAGGTCAGGCTGCCCCCAACTTCCCTCCCCTGCTGCACTCTCCCTTGCTGGCTCAATTACCCCTAAATGCCTCCCCTCCCCCGCTGGCCTGGTCACCCCTAATTGCCCTCCCATGCTGGCCTGGTCCCCTCTAACTGTCCCCCCCTGCAGGCCTGGTCACCCCAACTGCCCTCCCCTGCAGGTCTGGTGTCCCCCCCCCAACTGCACTCACCTGCAGGCCTGATTGCCCACAACTGCCCTCCCCAGCTGGCCATCTTGTGGCAGCCATCTGTGTCCGTCCACAAGGGGGTGGCCATCTTTGACCACATGGGGGCAGCTATCTTGTTTGTTGGAGTGATGCTCAATTTGTATATTACCTCTTTATTATATAGGATATGCATAGGCCACGGACATGGGCAGTAGGGTGATAAAGACCTAGGGATGGGTAGGGCCTGAGCAGAGGTGTGTAAAGGGGAAAGAATGGGAGACATCTGTAATACTGCCAACAATAAAAGAAAATAAAAGTTGATTTTTGTATTTAATATTTCCTTGGGTCACAGAATATCTTATTTTTAAAATATTGAGCTTTAATTTTCAAGAGCTCTTGATTGTTCCTTTTTTCAAAACTTTTATTTATCTTTCTTTTAAAAATATTTTTTATTGATCTCAGAGAGGATGTGAGAGGAAGAGAGAGAGAGAAAAATCAGTGATGAGAGAGAATCATTGATTGGCTGCCTCCTGCACACTCCCTACTGGGGATCAAGCCCACAACCCAAGCGTGTGCCCTTGACTAGAATCAAACTTGGTATTTTTCAGTACACAGGCTGATGCTCTATCCACTGAGCAAACCTGCTGGGGCTATTTATCTTTCCTTTCTAAAAAATCGTTATTGTTGAGGGTATTACAGATGCCTTCCTCCTCTTCCCCCCTTTGTCCCCCTCCCCAGGTGTCATCACCCCACTGCCTGTGTCCATCGGTAATTCATGTATGTCCACCAGAGGCCTGGTGCATGAATTTATGCACAAGTGGGATCCCTAGTCCTGGCCGGTGATTGGGGCTGATTTGGGGGGTGGGGGCAGCTGGCTGGGGGGAGTGTCTGCAGGAGGTTGGCTGGCTGTGGGGAGGAAGGGACCGTGGGAGGTTGGCCGGCCAGCTTGGGGAGGGGGACCATAGGAGGTTTGCCAGCCATGGGAGGTTGGCTGTGGGAGCGCACTGAGCACCAGAGGGCAGCTCCTACATTGAGTGCCTGCCCCCTGGTGGTCAGTGTGCATCATAGCAACTGGTCCTTCGGTTGCTTAGGATTCTATATGTGGAGAGGCTTTCATAGATAGATAGATAAGATCATTGGTTAATCTCTCCTGCCCCCCCCCCCCTTTTCCTCTAAGATTCATCAGTTTGTTCCATGTTTCCATGCCTCTGGTTCTATTTTATTCATCAGTTTATTTTGTTCATTAGATTCCTTATTTGTTTATTTTGACTTTTAGATTCAATTATTGAGAGCTATGCATTTATTGCCATTTTATTGTTCATATTTTTACCTCTTCCTCCTCCTCCTCCTCCCTTTTTCTCCTCCTCCTCCTCCTCCTCCTCCTCCTCCTCCTCCTCTTCCTCCTCCTCTTCCTCCTCCTCCTCCTCCTCCTCTTCCTCCTCCTCCTCCTCCTCTTCTTCCTTCTCTTCCATCACCACCACAACCACCACTACCACCACCACTCTTTAACATTTCATGTAATACTGGTTTGGTGATGATGAACTACTTTAGTATTTTCTTGTCTGTGAAGCTCTTTATCTGACCTTCAATTCTAAATGATAGCTTTGCTGGATAGAATAATCTTGGTTATAGGCCCTTCTTTTCATTACTTTTAATATTCTTGCCACTCCCTTCTGGCCTACAAAGTTTCTGTTGAGAAGTCAGATGACAGTCTTATGGGAGTTCCCTTGAAGGTAACTAACTGCTTTTCTCTTGCTGCTTTTAAGATTCTCTTTTTGTCTTTAACCCTTGGCATTTTAATTATGATGTGTCTTGGTGTGGGCCTTTTTGGGTTCCTCTTGTTTGGGACTCTCTGTGCTTCCTGGACTTGTAAGTCTATTTCTTTCAGCAGGTGGGGGAGGTTTACTGTCATTATTTCTTCAAATAGGTTTTCAATATCTTGCTTTCTCTCTTCTTCTGGCACCCCCATAATTCTGATGTTGGTACTCTTGAAGTTGTCCCAGAGTCTTCTTACACTACCTTCATACTTTTTAATTGGGTTGTCAGTTTTTGCTACTCTGATTGATTTTTGCTTCCTCATAATCCAAATTGTTGATTTTATTCTCCGAATTATCTACTCTATTATTGAATCCCTGTAAATTATTTTTTATTTCAGTGAGTGTATGCTTAATTTCTGACTGGTCCTTTCTCATGTCTTTGACATTCTCAGTAAGATCCTTGAAAGTCTCACTAAGTCCCTTGAAGTTCTCTCTCAGTCCTTTAAAGCTCTCTTGAAGATCCTTAAGTAACTTATACTCATGGTTTTGAACTCTGTATCCAGTAGTTTGCTTGCTTCCATTTCCTTCATTTGTAACACATTTCTTTGTCTCTACATTTTGGCTGCTTCCCTGTGATAGAGAGCTAGAAACATTGATGAGAGAGAAACATCGACCAGCTGCCTCCTGCACACACACACACACACACACACACACACACACACCCCGCTGGGGATGTGCCCACAACCAATGTACATGCCCTTGACTGGAATCTAACCTGGGACCTTTCAGTCCACAGACCGACACTCTATCCTTTGAGCCAAACTGGTTTCGGCAGTGCTGAGTCTTGAACCTCTTACTGATAGGTTTGGGGCACGCCTGTTGGAGAGATTTTAGCACAATCTGTGAGGCCTGAGCCAGGACAGGCCATTCACATGGAAAAGCCACTGCAAACAGCTTAGGTGGGCTGTAGATTGGATGGGGCGGGGTCTCAGAATCCCCAGGGCAGAGTGAACAGTGTGTTCTAGGCAGATGGAGGCTCAGATGTGACTGTCCGTCAGCTCCGTGACACAGGAGGTCCCAGCACAGGAGCAATGACCCCTGTGAGTTCCCTGATCTGAGAGAAAGCTGCCCCTGAGTTCCTGCTCCAATAACAGACAGTGTAGTTCCTCCCCGTATGTCCCTAGGTCCCCCCAAGCCACCTGGTGCTGGAGCTCAGAGGGTGTGATTCCATGCAAGTCCGTGCGCCTGGCCCTTTAAGAGGAACACCTGGTCTCCATCTGTGTCACTCAGCTTCAATCCCTGCTGATTTTTATAGCCCAGAGTTACGGGAACTTACCTTCTCAGCTCTGGAACCCCAGACTGTGTGTTCAGTGTGGGGCTGGGACTCCTTGCTCCTCACGGGAAGCCTCTGCAGCTGAGACCTCCCTCCTGATGTAAAAACACCAGAGGTGGTGCTGCACCAGCCGTTCTGGGCCTCCGCCCAGCCCACCAGCCTCAGTGTGCGTTCTTTGCTTCTCTAGTTGCAGGGCTTCCATTCAACCCAGTCTCAGGCGGTTCTGAATGAGGCGGTTCTGTTTTAGTTGTAATTTTGATGTGGTTCTCCGAGCATTTCGATTGCTCCTTTTTCAGTAGAAGCTTTCTCTCATTGATATGTGTCAGCCTCTCGGAGTCAGAGGGCGTGAGCTAGATGTTCTCGAAGTTGTCTTTGTTCCTCCTGGCATTGCTTTGCTCCGTGGTGCTTGTGCTGCACGGAGAGGCTGATGGCGTTTGTGGGGAAGGTGCCTAATGCTCAGCACCACTTGGGAAAGAACCCCATAACCCGGTGACCCCAGCCCCTCCCGTCTCCTCTCTGGGTTTGTTGGAATATTTATGCCATTGGGCTCTTTTGGAAATATCCCAGGAGTCCAGGCCTGTGTTTCCTTTCAGCTCTGCTTTCTCCCACCCTCTGTCCGCATGCACCTCTTCTGTCTCCCGCAACCCACAGCTCCCGTCCCACCACAGCGGTGTTTGTTCCTGGGGCTCCTCTGGCAGGCGCCAGGCGTGTGCTGCCAGGCTCTGCCCGTCGGACTGGGACAGAGGCGACATTGGGGGTGTGTGGGAGAAGGTGCTGGGCCGAGGTGGGGCTGATCTGTGAGGGGAAGGTGGATACAGGAGGCTGCTGGGACGACGAGGCAGGGCCTGGGTGGTGGCAGGTGTGGGATCAGGTGTAACCTTGGCTTGGGGTGCTGGAGTGTGTTCCCATGAGCCGCGGGTCCAGGCCCCCGTGTGTGTGCTGCCCAGCCCCGACGGGAGCGGCCTGCGACCTGGCCTTCCTCCTTTGCCGCTAGCTCCATCCCCCCGGGTCTCTGGCGGCCGTTGCCGTGGCCAGGAGCAGGCCCTCAGAGCCAGTCCGCGCCTCCTTCCCCAGCACCAGAGCCCGGGCCCGGGCGCCAGGCGTGCCCGGAGGAGCATTGGCACTGCAGTGGCTGGAGGCGCTGGGCCTCTGCAGGGCTTCTTTTTTAATCCTCACCATGGATGTGTCTTCCGTTGAATCCAGGAAGAGAGAAACATCGATGTGAGAAACATCCGTCGGTTGCCTCTGTGTGTGCCCCAGTTAGAAGCTGAACCCACAACCTGGTGTGTGCCTCCACCCATGAACTGAACTTGTGACCCTTCAGTGCACTGGGCAACACTAGCCACCCGAGCCACCCACCAGGGTAGAGATCCTTTTGATGAGCTAGGGGCTCCTCCTCAGGGAGGCTCCCCCTCCCCTCTTCCTTTTCCTTCCCCTTCCCCTCCCCCTCCCCTCCTTTCCTCTTCCCCTCTCTCCCTTTCCCTCTCCCCTCCTTTCACCTCCCCTACCCCTCTCCTCCCCTTCCCTCTCTCCCCTTCCCTCTCCTCCCCTCCATTCCCCTTCCCCTCCACTCTTCCCCTTCACCCTCTCCCTCTCCCCGTCCTATCCCTCTCTCCCTCCCCTCCTCACCCCTCCCCTCCTCATCCTCTCCCCTCCCTTCCCCCCCCTCCCACCCCCCGCCCCCGCTCCCTGACAAAAGGAAATGAGGGAGTGACCCCTGGGATGACCAGGCAGCTGTGTGTGTCTCTCTAGGACCGGAAGCTCACCAAGCTCGAGCGGCAGCGGTTCAAGGAGGAGGCCGAGATGCTCAAGGGCCTGCAGCACCCCAACATCGTGCGCTTCTACGACTTCTGGGAGTCCAGCGCCAAGGGGAAGCGCTGCATCGTGCTGGTGACCGAGCTCATGACCTCGGGGACGCTCAAGACGTGAGTGCGTCCCGCGGCCCTGGGCGGCCACGCAGCCAGCGCTCCCTGCCGCGGCCTCGGGGGCCGGGGCCGGGCGGCCACGCAGCCAGCCGGCGGTCCTGCCGCGGGCGCTGGGGGGGCTGGGCCTGGCGGCCACGCAGCCAGCCGGCGGTCCTGCCTGCGTTCGCAGCACTCCTGCCTCACAGGGTGCTGTGGGTGACACCCACGCCCACCGCAGCGGGAAGCCTTTCTCACACGGCAGCGGGACCTCACGGCGCCCTCCCTGCAGGTACCTGAAGCGGTTCAAGGTGATGAAGCCCAAGGTGCTGCGCAGCTGGTGCCGGCAGATCCTGAAGGGGCTGCTGTTCCTGCACACCCGCACGCCCCCCATCATCCACCGCGACCTCAAGTGCGACAACATCTTCATCACCGGGCCCACCGGCTCCGTCAAGATCGGTGACCTGGGCCTGGCCACCCTCAAGAGGGCGTCCTTTGCCAAGAGTGTAATAGGTGCGCTCAGCTCTCCCAGGCTGCCACCATCTGCCCTCAGCCAGGCTGGCTCTCCCGGCCTGCTGGGGCTGTGGGTCGGTGGTGAGGCTGCTGGTGCCTGTGAGCTATGGCACTCAGGAGCAGGAAGCGGGGCGGCCTCTCCAGGTGGGGAACCCCCTGCCCCCCTGCATGTGAGGACCCAGGTGTGTGGGGCCTGGAGTGAACAGTGCTTGTGTGGGCGGGTCTGGGGCATCACTGTGGGGCTGGTTTGCTGGCTGTGTGCCTCCGCCTTCCTCTTCCTCCTCTGAGCCCACAGAGGAAGGGAGAGGGAGAGGAAGAAACATTGCCCCTGCACGCCCCCTGCTGGGGATCAAGCCCGCAGCCCCAGGCATTGCCCTGACTGGGAATCAAACCTGCGACCTTTCAGTGCTGGGATGGTGCTCCACCACTGAGCCACGCAGGCCAGGGCTGAGGTTTGAACATTTGGAAGACACTCCCCCTCCCGCCATATGCTTTTCTTTTCTTTTTTTTTTTTAAATATGTTTTATTGATTTTTTGCAGAGAGGAAGGGAGAGAGCTAGAGAGCTAGAAACGTTGATGAGAGAGAAACATCGACCAGCTGCCTCTTGCACACCCCCCACTGGGGATGGGCCCGCAACCAACATACATGCCCCTGACCGGAATTGAACCTGGGACCTTTCAGTCCGCAGACAGACACTCTACCTCTGAGCCAAACCGGTTTCGGCCCGCCATATGCTTTCTGACACAACAGCCAGTTCATGGCATTTTGCTTTTAAAAACTTGGACTTCAGAAAACCTCCCGTCGCCAGTGGGGAGTCCAAGAGCAGCCTCCCTGAAGAGGATGCCCCCTGGTGGTTAGTGTGACAGGTGCTCAGGTGGACTTGCTCTCACAAAGGGAGTGTGATTACTAGAGCAAAAAGGTTATAGAAAAATTAAAGCCCTAGACCAGCGTCACTAAGGAAAATCACTGTGATCACAGCTGCCAGGTGAGTCCCGTCTGTGCTCACGGCCGCGCTCCGGGTCAGCATGTGCACGCACGTGTATTTTGTGTATTTTACTCTGCCTCGGGTAAGTCTTCACGGCCCTAACATTCAGAGGGAACATTATTTGAAAACCGGTGTGCTCAGAACGCACGAGCAGTCTCCACCTGGACCCGCCCGCCAGCGGCCCCCGTGCTGCGCCCGTCCGGGGCTGCTGCCCACGCTCTGCTGTGGGACGTGCCTGGCGGGCTGATGGGGCTTTCCTGGCTCCTGCCACTTCAGCAGCTCTGTGCTGGCACGGCTCTGTCTGTCCTGGTCCCTGGGCCTGTGCTCTGCCCGAGAGGCACCCGCTCTGAGGGCTGGTCCAGCCGGAACCAGGAGGGTCCCGGCGGGTTTTTGGGAACCTCTGTCTACAGAACAGTCCTGTCGGAATCAGGGTTCTGGGACCTGCTGCGCGGCATGTGATGGGGCGGGCTCTGGCCGTCGGCCGCTGACCCTGCACCTCTTGCTCCCGGCACAGGCACCCCCGAGTTCATGGCCCCCGAGATGTACGAGGAGCACTACGACGAGTCGGTGGACGTGTACGCCTTCGGCATGTGCATGCTGGAGATGGCCACCTCGGAGTACCCCTACTCCGAGTGCCAGAACGCCGCTCAGATCTACCGGAAGGTCACCTGCGTGAGTGCCCGCGGGGGGCGCCGTGGGGAAGACAGCTGCTGTGCGCGGAGGGCACGCTGTGTCACGGAGGCGGAGCGAGGAGGCCGGCGCACAGGCCTCCGGGCTGAGGGGGCAGCCTCCGCGGCAGTGATGCGAGTGCTGGGAACAGTGCCCGGGGCTGCCTGGGCCTCAGCGCTGCAAGGCTGGAGCCCTCCTCCAAGCTGTGCCAGGGGCCGCGCAGGCGCAGACAGGGACAGCCCTGGTGTCTCCTGGCGTGTGCCCAGGATTTTACCGGAGACCACCGTTCTCCCTGTGCAGCCCGCTGCCTGCGGGAGCCCCGGGAGTGTCCGAGGCAGCGCCGCGGGCGTGGCTGTCCCTGTCTGTGCCTGCGCTCTGGGTGGGCTCCCCTCCAGGGCTCCTGGCTTCTGCAGAGGACCTGGTTCTTGCACCCCAGGCACCAGCCCACTGCACACTTCCGAGCCATCCTGGGAGGTCGCTCAGCTCTCTCCTTTGGTTCTCAGTTCTGAGTTAGTGGTCACGTGTGAGCTCCAAGCCCCTCCTGTATGCTGCTCAGGCCTGGAGGCAGGAGAGTAGGGCTCGGGGGGAGGCCCTGCGGTGGTCAGGACCCACGGCTGGTGCGCCCCCTGTGCTGCTGGCGGGAGAAGCTGTGGGCATTCCTTCAGGATGGCGGGGCTGAGAGCAGGTGCCCAGCCAGACCTGGTGCTGGCTCTGGGTGGGAGGAGTCGCCTGGAGACCCTCGTTCTGGCCCACCTGCTGGCCTGGGGCGTTGGACAGAGCCCCGAGGGTGTGCTCTCGGCCACCCGTTCTCCAGCAGCCCCCTGCCCTGTCAGGCCCGGAAACAAGCCCGGCCCGGGTCTGGAGGCGCCGTGGCACCGTGGTTTGGGAAAGCGGGCTGCCTGTCCCCCGGAAGCAGCCGGGAGCGCGTTTCCCCACCCTCAGTGTGTCCTCGGGCCAGTGACACCCAGCTCACTCCTGGTGCACCACACCCGCCCAGGCTCCGTGGGGCCCTGTGCTGTCAACTCCCGGCTTCGTGCAGCGAGCACAGACTCTGCCCTCCAGACCCCCGTCTGTTCTTCCGGCGCAGTCTGCCGGCTTAGGGGCGCCAGTGACAGTGTGCCCCCCGCCATGGAGGTCCTCGCACCCGCCCGCAGGGCCGTCCTTCCCCATGGCAGCGGGACCCCTCTTCGCTCCTGAAGCCCAAGGTCCCGTGTCAGACTCGCCCGCGTCAGACACAGCACGACCCCACTGGCTCCGGGGTGGTCCCGGGGTCCGGCTTGGTGGGTGCAGGGGCCTCCCCTGGCCTGCGGAGTTGCTGGGGTCCTGCATTTTCCCGTCTGCTCGGGCCTGTCCCCCCTGGACGTGGGGATGTGTGCCCCCATTCTGTGCAGAAAAAGGACACGGGACAGGCTGCGGAGGTGGGTGTTGCTGAAGGAGAGAGAACGTGAGGGTTTACACATTAACCCACCTCAGGTATCGCTCAGGCAGCGCCACGCCCCGTGGACAGATACCCCTCGGCCTGGCCCCTCCCTGCAGCGGTGTCTGCGGTCTGCCAGCACCGCCATCCCGCCGGGCTCTGGTCCGCGTGGAGGCTTGTTCCCACCCTGCCACCCCGCCTCCAGGTCACCTGGCCGGGTCGCTCCACAGCCCCGGGTGGGGGAACTGCAAGGCACAGTCGTTCGCAGAAGCCTGAGCCCCAGGCCTGGGAAGCCAGCCCTGCGGTGCCTCAGTGGCAGGTCTCGGCGGCCCTTGCGGTGCCTACAGATCGTGCCCTCGGCTCCCGGAATGAGGGGGGAGAAAGGCCGGCCTGTGCGGGCATTTCCTCCTCCAGCCTCCCAGCCCCCTGGGCAGATCCACCGGCCCCACCTCCACACACCTCCCCGTGCCCAACCTCCTCCACAGAGGGCATGGGTCCCAGGCTTTCTCCCCCGCTCACGCCCGCCGGCCCCCACCCGAAGCCGGTGCACTTCCTGCCTGGGCCTCGGGGCCGTGCGAGCAGTGGGACCTCGCAGGGTGACTGTGCTCCTCCCGCAGGGCATCAAGCCGGCCAGCTTTGAGAAAGTGCAGGACCCCGAGATCAAGGAGATCATCGGGGAGTGCATCTGCAAAAACAAGGAGGAGCGGTGAGTCCCAGCGGCGCCGGCCTGGGCACTTCTCCCGGAAACCTTTCCAGCTGGCTGCGGAGGCTTTGGCCGCCTCCCAGAGCCAGCCCCGGGCTTTAGGGACTGTCCTGGAGCCCCTTTTCCTTCCGGCCCACCAGGGGGCTCCTGGGGCCTCGCTCTGCCCCTTGCCTTTTCTCTGTGTTGACTCTGGTGGATCCCTCTGTTCCCGACTTGAAGGACACCCCTGTGCCCGGCCTTCCATGCCCAGCCTCCCTGTGCCTCCCCGTGCCCGGCCTCCCCGTTCCCGGCCTCACCCTGCCCGGCCTCCCTGTGCCCGGCCTCCCTGTTCCCGGCCTCACCCTGCCCGGCCTCCCTGTGTCCAGCCTCCCTGTTCCCGGCCTCACCCTGCCCGGCCTCCCTGTGCCCAGCCTCCCTGTTCCCGGCCTCACCCTGCCCGGCCTCCCTGTGCCCAGCCTCCCTGTTCCTGGCCTCACCCTGCCCGGCCTCCCTGGCTCAGCCTCCCCGTCCCCGGCCTCCCTGTGCCTGGCCTCCCTGTTCCCAGCCTCCCTATTCCCAGCCTCCCCGTTCCCGGCCTCCCTGTTCCCAGCCTCCCTATTCCCGGCCTCCCCGTTCCCGGCCTCCCTGTTCCCAGCCTCCCTATTCCCAGCCTCCCCGTCCCCGGCCTCCCCGTCCCCGGCCTCCCCGTGCCCGGCCTCCCCGTGCCCGGCCTCCCCGTGCCCGGCCTCCCCGTGCCCGGCCTCCCCGTGCCCGGCCTCCCCGTGCCCGGCCTCCCCGTCCCCGGCCTCCCCGTCCCCGGCCTCCCCGTGCCCGGCCTCCCCGTGCCCGGCCTCCCTGGCTCAGCCTCCCTGTGCCCGGCCTCCCCGTGCCCGGCCTCCCCGTTCCCGGCCTCCCCGTGCCCGGCCTCCCCGTGCCCGGCCTCCCCGGCTCAGCCTCCCTGTGCCCGGCCTCCCCGTGCCCGGCCTCCCTATTCCCAGCCTCCCTGTGCCCGGCCTCCCCGTGCCCGGCCTCCCTATTCCCAGCCTCCCCGTGCCAGGCCTCCCCGTTCCCGGCCTCCCCGTGCCAGGCCTCCCCGTGCCCGGCCTCCCTGGCTCAGCCTCCTGTGCCCAGCCTCCCCGGGCGGCTCGTCTTGCTCTCTCTCCTGGGCTCCAGGCTGCTCATCGTCATCTGTGTGGTCCATCCCAAACCTGCAGCTACCACGCTCAGGCCATGGAGCCAGGGGACGCCGGTCCCTGCCCGGGGCGGCCGTGTCTCACCGCAGCCTGGCTGACCGGCCTCCGGGCTCCGGGAGCCTCTCCCCCAGGCACGCTTTCTTCTCGCCATAGAGAAGGGCCCAGTGTGCCCAGTGAGATGTGCCGGGCGGGCCTGTCCCCGGAGGCGGGCGTGCACTGTAAGCCGCGCTGGCCCCTGGGGCAGAGCAGTGCAGCAGGCGGGACAGACGGACGGACGGTCCAGAGCTCAGAGCCTCCCCAGCAGGTGTGCCTCACTGCCCCGCCAGGTACGAGATCAAGGACCTGCTCAGCCACGCCTTCTTCGCCGAGGACACGGGCGTGAGGGTGGAGCTGGCCGAGGAGGACCACGGCAGGAAGTCCACCATTGCCCTGCGGCTCTGGGTGGAGGACCCCAAGAAACTGAAGGGCAAGCCCAAGGACAACGGGGCCATAGAGTTCACCTTCGACCTGGAGAAGGAGACGCCGGACGATGTGGCGCAGGAGATGGTAAAGTGTCACTGTGGTGGGCGGCGGAGGGTCGCAGTGGAGGGGGCAGTGGGCGGTGGAGGGTGGAGGGCGGTGGAGGGTGGCGGTGGAGGGGGCAGTGGGTGGTGGGTGGCGGTGAGCAGTGGAGCGTGGCAGTGGAGGGGGCAGTGGGCAGTGGAGGGTGGCAGTGGAGGGGGCGGTGGGCGGTGCAGGGTGGGGGCGGTGGAGGGGGCGGTGGGCGGTGGAGGGGGCGGTGGGCGGTGGAGGGGGCGGTGGGGCAGTGGAGGGGGCGGTGGGCGGTGGAGGGGGCGGTGGGCGGTGGAGGGGGCGGTGGGCGGAGCAGGGTGGGGCAGTGGAGGGGGCGGTGGGCGGTGGAGGGGGCGGTGGGCGGTGGAGGGGGCGGTGGGCGGTGGAGGGGGCGGTGGGCAGTGGAGGGTGGTGGTCAGTGGAGCGGGCAGTGGGCGGTGGAGGGGGCGGTGGGCGGTGGAGGGGGCGGTGGGCGGTGCAGGGTGGGGCAGTGGAGGGGGCTGTGGGCGGTGGAATGAGAGCACAGCCTGAGAGCCTGTGGTGTCCCGGGTTAGAACAAAGCCAGAGGGTGCTGCGGTGGAGCGTGGGAAATGAGGGCGCTGCGTGTCCGTGAGGGCAGCAGGGTCGGATGCCCGCTGCGCAGAAGCAGGACGTGGCTCTGAACCGGGTGTCGGGAAAGGCCTGCTTGGCCGGACCGGACTCTTGCCGACGCTGCGTGAACGTGGGCTCTGGGTTTGGTCTGTTACGTTGTGTTGCAGCCGCTTTGGGCCCAGGAGGGGCGGAGCAGGCGGGTGTGCTCAGGGTCGCAGAGAGGGGACAGGTTCCTGAGACACTGACGAGACCCTTTTCCTGGAGAAACGGGCAGAGTGAGAGCCAGCAGGTCCCTGCGAGAGCGAGGGCCTGGCTGCCTTTGTCCGGGAGACCGAGCCCGCCTTCTCCAAATGTCAGTGAATGTGCACGTCTGTTGGAAGTGCCACAAGTCACAGGGGCATCCAGGGGGGGTTGGGAGGAGGAAGGGGCCGCCAGGGAGAGTGCAGCTTCCCGCTGGCCCAGGCCCTGCCCCAGTAGGAGCCAGGCCGGCCACACACGCGCGTGCGGAGCCACAGCCGAGGGTGGCCAGTGGCCGCAGGGGCGGTGGGGGAGCAGCAGCCAGCGGGGGCGGAGTGGGCACCCTGTGGCCGGTCACGGCCCTCCCTTCCCCCGGACAGGCCTGTGCCCTGCCGCACCCGATGGCAGAGGGTGTGCGGTCCTGTTGGTGGCCTGGCTCCCGGGTCAGGACCGGCCCGCCCCTTCCCAGCCGCCAGTCACAGGCAGACATGCGTGCGCCCGTGCCGGGCTGGCCCTGCGTGTGCTGAGCGTCACATGGACCTATCCCTGCCCGGCGTCCGTGTGCGCAGGCCCCCCCGCCGCTGGCCCCTCGCGCTCTGCTGAAGTTAGGGCACAGTAAGCACCACGGCGCATTGGGGGGCCCTGTGCAGAGTCCTGGCCACACTGACTGCCCTCCGCGCACACCGACCGGGCAGGAAGGGGGCCCTCCGAGGAGATGGGTGCGCCCTGGGCCGGCCGTGGGGCACAGGTGCCTTGGGCTGTGAGGTTGGGGCCAGGGCCGGGGGCTGGGGAAGTGCAGGCAGCCAGCAGTGCGCCCTCCGTGTCAGGGCGGGCCCCGGGAGCCCTCCTGCACCCGGAGGGATTCGCTTCAGGGGAGCCACGCCGGCCCAACGTGCAGTGCCTGGACCGCAGGGGTGCTGGCAGAGGGTCCCTCGGGTGCCCTCCCAGCGCTGCCTGCCCCTCAGCCTGCAGCCTCCTCCTCCTGCTCGGGTCTGGACCCCGCTGCTCTCGGTGGGATCTGCCCACCTCCTTGGAGGACGCTTCCGCCCGGGATGCCTGCCCTCCTGCAGCCCAGCCACCCCCCGGCCCCGGCTCGCCCGTCCCTGCTGTCACTCAGCTGGCGGCAGGTCCGCGGAGGCCCTGGCGTTCCTCCTCCCTCTGCCCCTCCCCCGTCGCCCTCAGAAGAGCTTTCCATGTGGAGCACTGGCCCTGCAGCGCAGTCCACGCAGCAGGCATGTCCCGGCTCAGTTCCAGGCCAAACCAGAACAGCGTGTCCCCATGCTCTGCGTGAGCGCGGGCGGATTGGTGGAGCGGCTGTGCTGACCCAACGCGCTCCCTGCGGGTGCCCATGCCCGCCCTGCGGCTCCCGCCGGGCTGTGCTGATGCTGGTCCTGTGGCTGTTGGCCGTAAAGCCCGGAGCTGGCAGCAGGGCCCGGCCTCTGGGCCCAGCCTCCCCGCGGCCTGGGCCGGCGCCAGGCCCTGAGGAGCTCACCGCCCGCAGCCTTCACTCGGACTTCTCCCGAGGCGGAGGCACACGGCTCTCAGGGCGGATCCCAGAGAGAGCAGCGGTCCAGAGCCTGAGAGGAGGGGCTGTAGGCTGAGGGGCAGGCAGCATGGGAGGGCCCCGGGGAACCTCTGTGCCGGCACCCCTGCGGCCCCGTCGGGGTGAGACGGCCAGTTGTAGATGGAAGGCACTAGCAAGGAAACTCAGCAAGAGCACAGGGGACCCCCACTGGGAGCTGCCTCGTTCTAGGGCCGAGGTCGGTGAGCCCTGGGGCCGAGGTCGGTGAGCACCACCGGGGACGAGGTCAGAGAGCACCGGGGACGAGGTCAGAGAGCACCGGGGACGAGGTCAGAGAGCACCGGGGACGAGGTCAGAGAGCACCGGGGGCGAGGTCAGAGAGCACCGGGGACGAGGTCAGAGAGCACCGGGGACGAGGTCAGAGAGCACCGGGGACGAGGTCAGAGAGCACCGGGGGTGAGATCAGAGAGCACCGGGGCTGAGGTCGGTGAGCACCGGGGGCAGGTCGGTGAGCACCGGGGGCGAGGTCGGTGAGCACCACCGGGGACGAGGTCAGAGAGCACCGGGGGTGAGGTCGGTGAGCACCACCGGGGGGGGATGAGGTCGGTGAGCACCACCGGGGGAGAGGCCAGAGAGCACCGTGGGCGAGGTCAGAGAGCACCGGGGACGAGGTCAGAGAGCACCGGGGACGAGGTCAGAGAGCACCGGGGGTGAGATCAGAGAGCACCGGGGGCGAGGTCAGAGAGCACCGGGGGCGAGGTCAGAGAGCACCGGGGGCGAGATCAGAGAGCACCGGGGCTGAGGTCAGTGAGCACCAGGGGCGAGGTCGGTGAGCACCGGGTGCGAGGTCAGTGAGCACCGGGGGCGAGGTCAGTGAGGAGCACCGGGGGTGAGGTCAGTGAGGAGCACTGGGCTGAGGTCGGTGAGCACCAGGGGTGAGGTCGGTGAGCACCGGGGGCGAGGTCAGTGAGGAGCACTGGCCTGAGGTCAGTGAGGAGCACTAGGCTGAGGTCAGTGAGCACCGGAGGCGAGGTCGGTGAGCACCGGGACTGAGGTCAGTGAGGAGCACTGGCCTGAGGTCAGTGAAGAGCACTGGGCTGAGGTCAGTGAGCACCGGGGGCAGGTCGGTGAGCACCGGGGGCGAGGTCAGAGAGCACCGGGGGCGAGGTCAGAGAGCACCGGGGCTGAGGTCAGAGAGCACCGGGGGCAGGTCGGTGAGCACCGGGGCTGAGGTCGGTGAGCACCAGGGGCGAGGTCGGGGAGCACCGGGAGCGAGGTCAGAGAGCACCGGGGGCAGGTCGGTGAGCACCAGGGGCGAGGTCGGTGAGCACTGGGGGCAGGTTGGTGAGCACCAGGGGTGAGGTCGGTGAGCACCGGGGGCAGGTTGGTGAGCACCAGGGGTGAGGTCGGTGAGCACTGGGCTGAGGTCAGTGAGGAGCACTGGTAGTGAGATCAGAGAGCACCGGGGGAGGGGAGAGATTCCAGCACCTGCTGTGGTTGTGACGTGGCCCCTCAGGGTGGGAGGAGCAGGGAGGACAGCTCTGCTCCCTCTAAATTCACCTGTTCCCTCCTAGCAGGTCCTCAGCAGGGACATGGGGAGGGGGCGTGAGGCAGAAAGACGATGCAGGAGTGAGAGAAAGCGGGTCTCTGATCTGGAGGTTCCCCTCGGTGCCCCGGTGAGGGGGTGGGAGCCCAGCGCGGGGTTCTCGAGGTTATAAGCCAGCCTCCTCCTGCCTCACCTCGGGTTACTGGCTTTCGCGGTGACCTACGAGGCTGGAAACAAGCGGCCTGGAGACTGCGTGGTGGGCGGCGCCTGGGCTGCAGCGGGAAAGTGGGTCACGGCAGAAATAGAAGTGGCAGCAGAGCCAGCAGCCTCTCGGGGCCTCCCGTCAGGCGGCTGTGCCCTGGGCGGGGTGTGCGACCCCGGCCCGGCCCCTGCTCTCACCGCTGAGCCTGGGGGGCACGCTGGGGTCGTGGTTCATCCATCTCCTGGATGGGGGCGTCCAGAAGGTTGCCAGTATGCGCCCAAGCGGCCTCGGACAGAACGGAGCTGCCCAGCTCCCGGCGGTCAGAGCCCAGTGCAGCCGCCCCGCGGCCGGGCTGTCTCCGGAGCCCTGCGAGCCTGTGGACTCCGGGATGGCGTGGCGTGGGCTGTCCCTGCCACACGCTGTGGCCGTCTGCCTGCGTGTCTCTGGGCCTGGAAATGGCGCCGTACGCTCCCGGCCGCGCCGCAGGCTTCTCCTCCGGTCTCTGTTCTGCATGGGATCCCACATGACGGCAGGAGCCGGCTTCCCTCGTGTGTGGTTTGACCACGGATCTCGGAGAGAGCGGGGTGTTTCCTGGGAACCTCGGCTCCTTTACAAATGCTCCCCAACACCTTGTGGGGTGTGCCGGGCCCCGAGTGCCGCCAGGCATGGTGCCCTCCGCCCTGGTCTCCCGCTGCAGAGCCGTGCCGCTGGGGGAATGCCAGGGACAGTGCTGGCCTCGGAGCCTCGCCGCTGCCCCAGCACAGGCATCGGCCAGCACCGTCCTGCTCGGGCCACTGCGGCAGGGGGAGGACCGGGGGCGGGGGGGTGGACCAGGCAGCCTCAGGGCTCAGACAATAGGTTGCTTCCTTCCCTCTGGCTCATGGGAGTGAGGTCCCGAGGGTCGCGCCCCCTGTGGTGTAGTCGGCATGGAGGCCATTCCTCATGGGATGCTGAGAGCGTCCCTGAAGGATGGGAGTGGGGCCTGAGGAGGGGCTTCGCGCTGAGACCCTGTGACGGGGCAGTGCGGGTGGAGGACAGGCTGGGCAGTGGGCTGTGCGGGAGGGGGAGGGGGCGGGGGAATGGTCCCAGCAACAGCAGGGGTCCCTTTGCAGATCGAGTCTGGGTTCTTCCACGAGAGCGACGTGAAGATCGTGGCCAAGTCCATCCGCGACCGCGTGGCGTTGATCCAGTGGCGGCGGGAGAGGATCTGGCCGGTGCTGCAGCCACAGGAGCGGCAGGACCCGGGCAGCCCCGACACGGTCAGGGCTCCGCCCGCGCCCCTGCAGGTCCAGGTGACCTACCACACACAGGCGGTGCCGCCGGAGCCCGAGGAGCCCGAGGCGGACCAGCACCTCCTGCCCCCCGCGCTGCCGGCCAGCGCCACCTCCCTGGCCTGTGAGTGCTGCTCCCCGTCCCCCGGCTCCCCTGTGGGTGTGGGGTGGCACCCCTGGCTCTTCCCTGGCGCCGCACAGAGCTCTGCCAGCTCGCCTGGCCAGGTGGGCACAGGCGTGCAGGTCTCCAGAGCCTCCGGGCCAGCCCAGGGTATATCAGCTCCGACGACTCCTCACCCTGGAGGGCACGGGCCGGAAGCATGGGGCCCAGGGCTCAGCACCGGGTGACGTCTGCTCGGACAGGGCGTCCGAGGGCCGCCGGGCTGAAGGGGAGTGGCCGTGCTGTGTGACCTTTGTCCTTAGGAGTGTCTGTGCCCCGGTGACCTGCCTCCTAGTGGCGAACCTTGAGACGGTGTGTTCCGGTGGGGGTGGGCCCGTTCGTGCCTGGCTCCACCTCAGGCCTTTGGACCGAGCAGCTTCTGCCTGCCTTGCCCTCCGTGCCCACGCCGCCACTGCGGCCGAGGCAGGCAGCCTTCCTGTCTGGCCAGAGGAGCACGGAGTGGCGGGCAGCGCCGTGGGCTGCAGTTAGGTTGTGGAGTGGGAAGGTGGAACAGCCTGTGTGATGGACTCGGTAGGCACACCTTCACTTAGCACACGCACGGATGGTTCTCAGAGTAGGCTGAGCTAAACGCAGGGACTGTTTACTGGTTGCTTCCTTTCAAACCTCCTCAAGTTTGTTTCGGAGACTAAACTGCTATAGCATCACACTCCGTTTTCTTATAACCCACAAAGTCAATTGGCGTGCATAAATTTTGGAGGAAAAAGCGCACACACTACAGATGTAACCGCCAGCTGGCCAGGGTCTAGGATGGGAACGGAGAGCTTGCCTTGTCACATCCGAGGAGGATGTGCTGAAGCCAGGGAGCGCCTCCCTGGGCCACTGACGCCAGCAACGCAGAGAGCCTGCACGTGCCGTTACACGCCCAGGCGCACGCCTCACACCACGGCACCCTGCACACTCAGAACCTCACTCGGTCAGAGCAGGCAGCCCATGCACAGCCGTGCCCCTGGCCACGGTGCCCGTGGACGGACGGCTGGCAGACGGGCCTGGGCAGCACACCCGCGTCCTCGGCGACAAATGGAAGCACATGCACTCGCCTGCGCGGAGGTCAGAGCCGCTCTGCCCGAGGCTTGTCGGTCTCTTCACGTCCTCCGAGCGGCTCTCCCGTCTGTCTTCCTCTGGGTCTCTCTTGTGAATTCCCTTTCTGTCTGTCTCCTTGCCTGTCTGTCTGTCTCTCTGAATGAGTGGAATAACAGCCCTCAGAAACCAGAGCCTCTTGTCCGGCTGCTTTTGCACACTCCTGCCTCAACTCTCTCACATCTTCCTGGTTAAAACAAGCCCTAGTCAGTCCTGGGGAGAAACTGTTTTATACAGAATTGAAAAGCTGCCCCTTAATTTTATTTGTTTAAATGATTTCACCCATCTGAACAGTGACCGGCTAAGGAAGCAGCTTGGGGTGCATCAGTGACAAATGGTAACGTCTGTGTAGCTTTTGGGACCTGGAAGCAAGCCTGGAGTGCCATCTCAATAGTTGTTGGACCTTTGGCCAGAAGAGCCCATGGGCCATGTGGGCCCTGTCTGCTCCCTTCACAAGCCCCGCCCCAGCTGTGGCAGCCCCGCCCACTGGCCATGTCCGGGCCCTGTGGGGCTGACTGCAAGAAAGGCCTCCAGGGGCCCTCTCAGCCCCTGTGGGGTGAGTGCCTTGTCAGCCCCGTTTGCCAACCAAGTTAGAGCCGGCCTGTGCCTCGGGGGCCGGGTTTGGACCCAGATCTGCGGCTTCACTGGAGGTGAAGATGGTCAGGGTCTTGCAGCCTCCCCACCATAAGACACAGGTGACAGCCGAACGGAGTCTTCTGACGTGGACACTCCGGCCTCTTGAGACCCCGCGCCCTTGCAGGGCTGGACGAGGGCTCGCTTCCAGGCCGCCCGGCACTGTCTGAGGCCCGTCTACGCCAGGCGGGAGCCGCTGCCGGGCTGTGCGGACTGGGCGTGGCCTCAGGCAGCCCCCCAGGCGTCAGGCTGTGAGGGTGGGCTGCCAGCGCCGTTCCTGGGTGCAGGGAGCCCTTAGGGCTCTGCCATTGGTCATGTAAAAGATGCACGTTCATTACTCACACCCCCTGGAAGCAAAGCCTGTCTCCCAGGTGAAAGCGTATGGCTGAGCGAGTGCGCGTGTGTGAGCCCACATGGGCCTTCCCGGCCTGCGTGGAGTGTCATGGGGGTGCCGTTGGGGGCCCACTCTGAGCTGTGCTTTTGTCCTCCCCAGCGGACAGCACGCTCGACAGCGGCCAGGGCTCCACCGTGTACTCGGACTCCCAGAGCAGCCAGCAGAGCGTGGTGCTGGGCTCGCTGGCAGACGCAGCCCCACTCACGGCCCAGAGCGTGTGCAGCGCCCCCGTGAGCGTGAGCATGAGCGAGGGGCTCGTCCTGCCGCACAGCCTGCCCTCGCTGGGGGCCTACCCGCAGCCCGCCACGGTGAGTCAGCTTGGCCCTTCCCCATGGGCCTCCCTGTGCGGCGTGTTCAGCTCCGCCTGCTGGAGCAGGTGCGCAGGAGGTCCGTCTGTCTGTGTGGGAAGTGCAGGCTGCAGGCTGGAGGCCTGCCGGGAGACACAGAGAAAACCCGTGGGAGGTGCCTGAGCCCTGAGCCACGTTTCCGGTGGCTTTGGGCTTGCCCGGTGGGAGCCGAGCCACTTCTCCAGGTGCAGGGTCAGGCCTCTGGCTCCCGGCCGCCCGGCCAGGCAGCCCCTGCCTGTCCAGCTCCTGCCTGCAGAGGGGAAGGCCGAGCTGGGTGCGACCAAAGTGCATCCTCCCATGTCCTGCCTGTTTATGCAGAAACAACTTGGACGGAGGGTGGGAGGGGTTCCCCATGTCGGTGGTCTCCTGGGGAAGGGCGATGGTGGTGAAGGAGAGCAGGGCGGAGGGGTCGGGGCCTCCTGAGCCAGTGTGCCCGGCCAGGCCCCGGTGAGTGCACTGCAGGTGTGTCCGCCCGTGCTGCTGTCGCACATTCGCTGTGGGAGGCGGACACGCCGAGAGCAGGCCGCAGGTGACAGATGACTGTCCTGTGACCCAGAAGCCCCAGTGAGAACTGTCCCCGCACGCGGAGTGCAGGCGGCCTCTTGCTTCTCACTACCCCGCTGTTTTGAAGTAAATCCCAAACAAGAAGATATTTGCCCATAAACATTTCAGCCTGTACCTACCGGGTCAAGCCTTCTGAAAACAACCTGCTCCCAGTGTCGCACCCACAAATGAACACGTTAGCAGCGGTTTTGACTGGCCCCCTACAGCCCTGCTCGGGCTCTGGCTCCCATCCCCTCTGTGCTGGAGACCTCACTCTGCAGAGGCCCAGGTTGCAGGCCTGCTGTCTGCCTTCATGTTTCTGTGTTGTGTGCGTGTATACGCATGTGCGTGTTACAGTCAGGAAACAAATGCATTTTACCTTTCCGCACTGTTGTCACAACAGGCGTTTCTCCACAATTCTCCGAAGTCCTTATAATGGTCTTTTCTCACGATTGCGTCATATTCTGTGGCGCTAATGTTCTAGAACATTCCTTGGTTAGGAGTTGTGACCATTTTTGCCTTAAGGCCGCCACACCTTGTTCTGTGAGTCATGTTCCAAGGCAAACCATTCCTCACAGGTGATGGGCATGGGGAGTGAGGGTGGTCCTGCATCTGTCAAGCTCGTGGCGGGGCGGGTTAAATTATAGTGTGCCCGTGCTCTCTGCAGCCTGGCCTGCCGGCGGGCTCCATGCCGCCCTCCACCCGCGCTCCGCTCCCACCGCAGCACTTCCCGGAGCCAGCCGTGAGCTTTGCCCCTGTGCTGACCTGCCCAGGCCAGCCCATGCCCTCTGGCCTCCAGGTGAGTGTGGGCAGCCCCTCCTGTGGCTACCGTTGGTACCTCTGTCTCCTCCAACAATCAGCCTTGGCAGTCCTGGGCCCAGGGTGTTCATGGGAGTTGGGGAGGGGGTGTGGGGTGTCTCTTGTGTTTGCGGAATTCAAGTCCCATAGCACTGGGAGGGGCCTCATGCACACACAGCAGTTTGTCCAAATCTGCCTGTCCTGGACCCCTGCTGGGTGTGTAAGTATGTGTGGGGATATGCATGTGTGTGCATGTGTGTTTGCACACTCACTGATTATCTGTTATGTCCGAGCACTTGTGTAAAAGACGCCCCTCTCCCTACAGCCTCCCCTGGCCCAGCCAGCACCCCTGCCACAGGTCCTGGCCCCGCAGGTCCTGGCCCCACAGCCCATGCGCCCTCTGCAGCCGGTGCCCGCTCATCTGCCGCCGTACCTGGCTTCGACCTCCCAGGTGGCTCCGGCCCAGCCGACGCCCGTCCAGATGCCACCGGTGCCTCTGCAGCCACTCGCTCACGTCCCCCCGCAGGTACCGCCCCCTCCGGCCGCTCTCCTGCTGACTGTGAGCAGGGCGGGGTGGCGCATGACTGTGGTCCTTGGTGCGGGTGCCATTGCCCAGGCTCGCACCAGTGATGGTCCTGAGGTTGCTCTGCCTCATGGGGGCACCAAGCTGTGATGGACGTGCCGCTTCCTGGGGAAGCAGGCGTGTCCCGAGCTCCCCCCCAGCACAGGCTCTGGCCCTCAGCTGTCAGGGCAGCCCTCGTCCTCCTCTGGTGGCCGTTGGTTTCCCTTCCGTCCAGTTAGCCGCCCCTCGCCTGGTGGTGGCCACGGCATGAGTTGCTTTTCAAACGCACAGAGGTTGGCCTGCATCTCGTCCCTGCCCTCGAGCTGCCTGGGCCCGTGTGTGTGTGACGTGCGTGTGCCGCCACCAGAACGGCTTTCTCTTCGGGCAGCAGCTGCCACCCCTTTCACCTCATGGCACACAGACTGGTTCTTAAACCTCGGCAGCACTCGGAGATGTATTGTTCGCTAGTCTGCCAAAGCAGGTTGAGTTTGGATCAGTCACAGCAGACGGTGGTTGTGTTGGCTGCTGCCGTTTCCTTATCTGACGACCTAAGGGAGAGGTCGGCGCCGCTGACACACAGTCAGGCCTGCGTGTTCAGCAGCCCTATGCATGCCGGGGGTGGCCCCATGCACGCCAGGCGGCAGTCCCATGTACATCAGGGGGGTGGGCCCCATGCATGCCGGGGGTGGCCCCATGCACACCAGGGACGGCCCCATGCACGCCAGGCGGCAGTCCCATGTACACCAGGGGGGTGGGCCCCATGCACGCCGGGGAGGGGGCGGCCCCATGCATGCCAGGCGGCAGTCCCATGCACGATGGGGGGCGGCCCCATGCACGCCGGGGAGGGGCCGGCCCCATGCACACCAGGGACGGCCCCATGCACGCCAGGCGGCAGTCCCATGTACACCAGGGGGGTGGGCCCCATGCACACCGGGGAGGGGGCGGCCCCATGCATGCCAGGCGGCAGTCCCATGTACACCAGGGGGGTGGGCTCCATGCACACCGGGGAGGGGGCGGCCCCATGCACGCCAGGCGGCAGTCCCATGTACACCAGGGGGGTGGGCCCCATGCACGCCGGGGGTGGCCCCATGCACGCTGGGGGCGGCCCTACTCCGAAGAGTGCTGGCCAAGAAGCGCTGTGTGTGAAGTGCAGACCCTGGGCCAGGTGCGGGGTGCCTCGGACCAGAAGGTTTGGGCGCTTCCCGCGGTAGGGACACCTGACCTCCCCAGTCCTGGTGGCACAGCCGACCAGGCACTCTGAGATATGCCTGGCATCCTCGGCACCGCGCCCCTCCGCGGTGGGCCATAGAGGGCTCCTCCGGCCACCCCACCCCTGTCCTTGCTTCCCTGGTGGACGCACCTGGCTCCACTGAGCCGGGTTTCCTGTGGGTTCCCTGGGCAGCAGCTGCACAGCAGTGTCTCGGGCGCCGGCCCAGGCTGAGCCTCCCGAGGGCCATGCCCCAGGGCCGACAAGCTCCCTCTCTTTCAGATGCCCCCACCTCCCGTCATCCCACCCGCGGCTCCGCTGGCCACCGTGGACAGCCTCCCCTCGGCGCTCCCTGACCTGCCGGCGGCCACTGGGCCCACAGGGCCGCCTCCCTCGCAGTACTTCTCTCCCGCCGTCATCCTGCCCAGCCTCCCGCTCAGCGCCGCCGGCTCCCTGCCCGCGTCCCCAGCCCTGCCTCTGCCAACGGTCAAGCTTCCCCACGCCGCCGGGGCACCCCTGGCCGTGCCGTGCCAGACCATTGTGCCAAATGTGGCGGCCACCGCCACCGCCATCCCTCTGCTGGCCGTGGCCTCCCAGGGCGTGGCCACGCTGTCCATCCACCCGGCCGTCCACCCGGCCGTGGCCCAGCTCCCGGCCCAGCCCGTGTACCAGGCGGCCTTCCCGCAGATGGTGCCCAGTGACGTCCCGCCTTCTCCTCTCCACACGGCGCAGGCAGTGCAGGCTGCCCCTCTGCAGCCGGCACCCCCCGTGCTGCCGCAGCCCCACCTGCCGAGCGCCACCCACCTTCCTGAGCCGGCCGCTGTCCCCCGGGGGGGGAGCCAGGTAACCGCCCGCCAGGAGGGCCTGCTGCCCGCACTCGGAGACCCCGTGGTGCCCAAGCTGCAAGGGCCTGAGGCTCTGCTCGTCTTGGCCCGTGGCTGGAGGGCGGGCCCCGGCGGGGCAGGCCAGCAGGCAGCGCTGCTCACAGGCTTGGCTCCACCCTGGGTCTGCTGCCTCCTCCCACTCCCAGCACCTGTCCGAGCCCAAGGTTCCACAGCAGGGGCAGAGGATGCTTGTGGGGTCCCAGCCTCGCTGTGTCCGGCACCTGCCCTCACCTAGTGGGGCCTGGCAGCCCCTCTGAGGGCGCTGGGAGGCTTACACTGTCCATCTTGTCCCCTGTCAAAACGAGGTAGGTTAATGACTCCATGTCAGTGGGGAGACGGGGCGCCAGGTTCGGGGGTCTGACAGTTGGGGTCCAGGCAGTGGCCGGGAGCGTGTGGCTGCCGGCGCCAGGGTGGGCATGGCAGACAGGGATGACGTCCTGGGTCAGGAGGGGATCTGGCCGGTGCACACGGACAGCGAAGAGGTGCAGACGCACCGGCAGGCTGGGTGAGCCTCGAGTGGCTCTGCTCCCTGCCCACCCTGAGTTTTGGAGTCAGGGCTTGGTCCCCCCTCTGAGGAGAGGAGTGGGGTGGGGCCTCTTGCCTGGGCACTCTCACTTGGTGCCCTCCCTCCTGGTGCCTTCGCACCTGGCCCTAAACCTCATAGCCTGAGCCATGGGCACCGTACTTTCCTTTTAAAACTTGGGCTCCCGCCCGCTCAGGGGGCCGGTTACCTCCTTTTGATCAGCATGGGTGCCGGGGCCGCTCACGGCACCGCTCCGGTCCGGCTGAGAGCCGGCCTGAGTCGCACAGACTCCTGGGCATGCTTCTCGCGGTCTGAGTCCCAGCGGGGCTGGCACTTGGAGAAGGAACGTGGCTTCTCTGGACACAGGGCGCTTGTCTAAGCACGTCCAGCAGCCGGCACCTGGCTATGCAGGCCCTGGGCTGCTCGTGGCTCCGAGCAGCGTCCACTCACGGGTCAAGGTGTGTGGGGAAAGCCAGAGCCGGTGGGGAGGCTCGGGCCTGTGCTTGCTTGGCTTTACCGAGGGCTGCCCCACCTCCCCGGTGGCCGAGCGGTCTCAGGCTAGCAGGTCCAGGGGGGTCCATTCATTTCCGACCACGCTATTTTTACACTGAGAGCTCTTAGGGCAGTGGGGAGTCAGGCCCAGCATCCAGGTCACCCCACGAAGGCCAAGGTCCAGGGCTTCTCCCTCGGAGGCAGGAAGCAGGGCAGCGTTCGGTGCAAGCCCTCACTAGATGTGCAAAAGGGAAGCGTGATTCTAGGTTAGAGTTTACACAAATGGGGACTCGGAGCGCCTCCCTTTGTTTCTTCCAAGTCTGTGTACAAGCGTTCTCAGAGGCCAGGGCTCGCTGGGCAGGAGGGAGTGCCTTAGTGGGGGCGCCTCAGACCCCCGCGCCTGCTCACCCGCCCGGACAGGGAGGCGCTGCCGTGGCCAGCTGCCGGGCCCGGACAGCAGTGGCACTCCAACTTGTGCGCCTCCTGTGCTCACAGGTCCTGCTTGGCCACCCGCCTCCGTACGCTGTGGATGTCACCGCCCCGGCCCCCACGGGGCCCACTCCTGCCGCCGTCCTCTCCCCGCCTGTGCCAGAAGGGCTGCCCCCCGCTGCCCCTGAGCGCCTGCCGCAGCTCCCCAGCTCGCAGGCCCCTGCGCCCATGGCTGCGACTTCGAGCTTGCCTGTCCAGGCCACTGTGCTGCCCCCCGCCAACCTGCCCCTGACCAGCGGGCCAGGGCTCTCCGGCCTCAGCTCGGCCGTCCAGCTGACCGTGGACTTGGCTCCCGAGGTGTGTGGGCCGGGCCTCCCGCACGGCCCCTTGATGCCTGCCCTGTGCCGGTCTCAGCCCTAGGCGTGGGGAGGCGGGGTGTGCGCGTTGGGACACATGTTGCCTGCTCACCGGCCTCTGCTGTCCCCAGACGTCAGTTTCCTCAGATGCATTCCAGGTGGAAGGTGTGGGTTCTTTACAAGCCCTGTGGGCGGTGTGCTTCCTTGTGGGGATGGCCAGAGGGGATTAGTGTGCTTGGGAAGGCTTCTAGGGATCAGCCTGGCTCCAACAAGGGGAAACCCTCACTCGCTGCCCTCTGTCGTCTGCTCGCTTCGGGCAGGAGGGCGGGGCGGGCCCGGGCTATGGGAGCTGTGACCCTTCCTGTGTTTATTTCAGGAGCAGGCCTCCGAGGACGCGCAGCCTGGCCTGCAGAGCTGTGAGAGGTACGGCCAGCCGGCCCGCGGCCATGTCACGGGGACCCGCCTGCCCGGCCCCTCACGTGGCAGGGCTTGACATCAGTGGGGCCTTCCTGAGTGCTGGGCCCCGGGAGCCTCCGGGTCCTGGCCAGCTCGTGCTGGAGTTTGGCTGTCCGATGGCCCGGGCTGTGTCCTGGTCCTGGCTGGTCTGTGTGCGAGGGTTTCCAGGTGCTGATGGGGAGGAGACTGGGAGGGCAGGGCCCACACCCCGTCCCCGTGGCTCCCAGGCATGGGCGTGTGGAGTTTTGGAGGGAACTGGTTACAGGAAGTAACCCTATGTCCCACCCTCTTGGTAGGTCAGCACCAACCTCACTGCTCTGCAAGTTCTCCTCAAACTTGCAGCAAACCACATGGTGGGCATGTTTCTGTTGCTTTTGCACAGATAGGGAAACTGAGGCATGGGAGAGGATTGTTTGTGAATTTTGTGTTTACCACGAGGAGGCTTGCTTGATAGGACAGGAGGCCTAGAGGACAAGGTCCTGGGTCAGAAAGCCCCCGTGTCCCTCGCCACCATGGTGCTGCCCAGGCCGGCAGGCAGGAGGGCCCCGTGCAGGGGTGCCCGTGGGGCTGGGCTGGCTGCAGCCCTCCGGTGGTCTAGCTGAGCTTCCTGCGGGAGCCGGTGTGCCGTCGTTTTCAGGGGTGAGTAACCCTGGTTTCCTGACAGCTACGGAGGGTCTGACGCCCCTTCTGGGAGGGAGCTGAGTGACAGCGGGGACGGCACCTTTGGAGCAGGGAGGCTGGAAGGCAGGCCGGCCCGGAAACACCACCGCAGGTCCACACGCATGCGCTCCCGCCCGGAGAGGCTCAGCCGGCCCCGGCTGACCATCCTGAATGTGAGGAGGCAGCGGGGGAGGGGGCGGGAGCTCCCACCTGGTCTGCAGGTGTGCAACACCTGGCCCCCCGCCCCGGCCCGCGGGTGTGCAACACCTGGCCCCCCGCCCCGGCCCACGGGTGTGCAACACCCGGCCCCCCGCCCCGGCCCGCGGGTGTGCCCCGGCCCGCGGGTGTGCAACACCTGGCCCCCCGCCCCAGTCCACGGGTGTGCAACACCTGGCCTCCCCGCCCCCCCGCCCCGGGCCCGTGGGTGTGCAACACCTGGCCCCCCGCCCTGGGCCCGCGGGTGTGCAACGCCTGGTCCCCCGCCCCGGCCCACGGGTGTGCAACACCTGCCGCCCCTCCCCACGACCCCGGGTGTGCAGCACCTGGCCTCCCCACCCCCCTGCCCTGGGCCCGCGGGTGTGCAACACCTGGCCCCTCCCCCTCGCCCTGGTGTGCAACACCTGGCCCCCCACCCTACCCCCCGCCCCGGGCCAGCCGGTGTGCAACACCTGGTCTCACTGTCCTGGACCTGCAGGTGTGCAACACAGGCGACAAGATGGTGGAGTGCCAGCTGGAGACACACAACCACAAGATGGTAACGTTCAAGTTCGACCTGGATGGGGACGCACCTGACGAGATCGCCACCTACATGGTACGTGGTGTCTGCCAGGTGATTGTGTCGGCGGCCCTGCCTCTGGGTTGGCCAGGCTGCCTCCTCCAGGCCCTTTGGGCACTTGGCTGCCAGCCCCTTGTTGCCAGCCTTCCCTGTCCTGCAGCTTCAGCAGTGGCTGCTGGGTCTGGGTCCCCGCGGGCTGCTGCTCAGGCCTCGGCTTCTCTTGCTGAACGGTGCAGCCCTGAGCTGAGGCCAGGCCGCCGCCGCTTCTGCCCCCGGGTTTAGTGCAGAGCAGAAGCAAGCAGGCCACTTGGTGGAGATCTGCAGGCCCACGTTCAGCGCTGCTGTGCCCCGCGAGTTCCACGCAGGGCTGCGTGCGCCCGGGAGCCCCCAGGGCAGGGCTGCGTGTGCCCGGGAGCCCCCAGGGCAGGGCTGCGTATGCCCGGGAGCCCCCAGGGCAGGGCTGCGTGTGCCCGGGAGCCCCCAGGGCAGGGCTGCGTGTGCCCAGGAGCCCCCAGGGCAGGGCTGCGTGTGCCTGGGAGCCCCCAGGGCAGGGCTGCATGTGCCCGGGAGCCCCCACGGCAGGGCTGCTTGTGCCCCATGAACCCCCAGGGCAGGGCTGCGTGTGCCCAGGAGCCCCCAGGGCATGGCTGCGTGTGCCCCATGAACCCCAGGGCAGGGCTGCGTGTGCCCGGGAGCCCCCAGGGCAGGGCTGCGTGTGCCCGGGAGCCCCCAGGGCAGGGCTGCATGTGCCCGGGAGCCCCCAGGGCAGGGCTGCGTGTGCCCGGGAGCCCCCAGGGCAGGGCTGCGTGTGTCCCATGAGCCCCCAGGGCAGGGCTGTGTGTGCCCCATGAGCCCCCAGGGCAGGGCTGTGTGTGCCCCATGAGCCCCCAGGGCAGGGCTGCGTGCGCCCGGGAGCCCCCAGGGCAGGGCTGCGTGCGCCCGGGAGCCCCCAGGGCAGGGCTGCGTGTGCCCGGGAGCCCCCAGGGCAGGGCTGCGTGTGCCGTTGCAGGTGGAGCACGACTTCATCCTCCAGGCCGAGCGGGAGACGTTCATTGAGCAGATGAAGGATGTCATGGACAAGGCGGAGGACATGCTCAGTGAGGACACGGACGCCGACCGTGGCTCCGACCCGGGGGCAAGCCCGCCGCCCCTTGGCACCGGCAGCCTGAGTGCGGGGGAGGTGAGCTGGGGCGCCTGGGAGGGCGGGGCCTGGCCCCCCACTCCGGGCCCTGCAGGCAGCAGCCACCGCCCTCCTGCGGGAGAGCCTGCGGGGCAGCGTGGGGGAGGTGCCCGGCGCCGAGGCCGCGTGCTCCGTCTGCGGGGCCTGACCGCCGCCTTCACCTCCCTCAGGAGAATGGCCAGTCCCGAGCCAACGCCCCGGTGTATCAGCAGAACGGTATGTGCCTCCTGGGCCCTAAGCTCGGGTCCCTGCTTCCTCCCGCCGCGTGTGACAGGGCCCCCGGAGCGTGTCTGGGGTTGTTGGACCGTGCAGTGACCTCGCCCATGTCCTCCCTGTCTGGGCCAGGTGTTGAGAGGGTGGCATAGATTCCCGCTGCCTGCTGGCCTCCTGCTGGCCGTGCCCCTTCAGTGACCGTCCCTCGGGTGTCCTGGGAATAAGCCGGCGTTGGGAGTGCTTGTTGGGGCCCCAGGCTGCCAGGAGGAGCCGTGCGTGGCCCTCAGGGTGAGACGATCCCCGGGCGGCCCATGGCAGTGGGCCCGCGGCGAGGGCCCGGGAGAACGCGCTCGCTCTCACAGCTGCCCTTGTCCCGCCCGCAGTCCTGCACACGGGAAAGAGGTGGTTCATCATCTGTCCGGTGGCCGAACACCCAGCTGCAGACGCCCCCGAATCTTCGTCCCCCCTTCCTCTGAGCTCCGTGCAGCCAGAAGCCAGCCCAGGTAGGACAGCCGCCAGGCCGCCCTGCACGGCTCCACGCGTCTCGGCTCAGTGCCAGTGCGGTGGGCCCCGCTGAAGGCAAGGAGCTGGCCCCGCACCACCCCCAAGCCCAGAGCCACCCTCGGAACCATGTCACCGGTGTCTGTGTCTGTGCGGTGTCTGTCTGTAATCCCTTCTCTTATTCATCCCGCCCGCCAGCTCCCCTCCCCGCTGACAGCGGTCCGCCCGTCTCTGTGAGTCTGCTCCTATTGTGTTTATTTTGTTCATCAGGTTCCAACACACGGGAGATCATGTGGTTCGTGTGTTGCTCTGACTGACTCATTTCACTTGGCATGACACTCCCCAGGTCCCTCCATGCCATGCCAAAGGCGGTTCCTTCTTTTTAAAGGCTGAGTAGTGTTCCGTGGTGGGCTGTGCCACACGCCTTTACACTGACCACGATGGCCCGTGGCTGCTCCCAGGTCTTGGCTGTTGTAAATGACACTGTGATGAACAGTGTGTGCGTGCATTCTGTCAATCGTGTTTCTGGTTTCTTTGGATATATTCCCGATATTGAATCACTGAGTCATAAAGCAGTTCCATTTTAGATTTTTTGAGGAAACTCCATACTGTTTTCCATAATGGCTGCACCAGTCTGCATTCCCACCAGCAGTGTACAAGGGTTCCCTTTTCTCTGCATCCTCGCCAGCACTTGTCATTTGTTCATTTGTTGATGTAGCGATTCTGACGGGTGTGAGATGGTACTGCATTGCCGCTTTAATTTTCATCTCTCTGATGATCAGTGACTTTGAGCATGTTTTCATATGACTCTTGCTATCTATATGTATGTCCTCTTTGGAGAAGTGTCTACTCATGTCCTGTGCTGACTTTTAGTTGGATTGTTTGTTTGTTTATTTATTTTTTAAATATATTTTATTGATTTTGTACAGAGAGGAAGGGAGAGAGATAGAGAGCTAGAAACATCGATGAGAGAGAGTCATCGGACAGCTGCCTCTTGCACACCCCCTACTGGGGATGTGCCCGCAACCAAGGTACATGCCCTTGACCGGAATCGAACCTGGGTCCCTTCAGTCCCCAAGTCGACGCTCTATCCATTGAGCCAAACCGGTCTCGGCTGTTTATTTTTTTGTTGTTGAGTTGTAAAAGTACTTTATAAATTTTGGATATTAACCTTTCATCAGATTTATTATTAACAAATGTGTTATCTCATTTAGTGGTTGTCTTCATTTTGTTGTTGATTTCCTCTGTGCAAAACTTTATTTTTTAAATGTCACTCTACTTTTAAAAAAATATATATGTTTTTATTGATATTAGGGAGAGTGAGAGAAAGATACAAACATCAATGAAGAGAGAGAATGACCCATCGGCTCCCTCCTGCTTCTCCCCTCCTGGGAATTGAGCCTGCAGCTCGCGCATGTGCGCTGACCTGGAATTGAACCTTGACCTCCTGGTTGATGAGTTGACACTCACCCACTGGGCCACACTGGCTTTTTAGTCTTGTGCAATACCATTTCTATATTTTTTTCTTTTGTTTCCCTTATCTGAGGTGATATATCAGAAAATATATTGCTATGAGAAATGTCCAAGATTTAACTGTGTATGTTTTTTTCCCCCCAGGATTTTTATCATTTTGAGTCTTACATTCAAGTCTTTAATCCACCTTGAGTTTATTCCTGTGTAAGGTGTAAGTTGGTGGTCTAGTTTCGTTATTTGCATGTATCTGTCTGGTTTTCCCAACACCATTTATTGAAGAGACTCTTTACCCCGTTGTATGCGCTTGCTTCCTTTGTCAGGTATTGGTTGACCATAAGCTGTGGGTTTATTTCCGGGCTCTCTATTCGGTCCCAGTGACCTCTATGCTTGTTTTTATGGCCTACCAGGCTCTTAGGCCTTGTAGTGTAGTTCGATATCAGGTAGCATGATTCCTTCAACTTTGTTCTTCTTTTCTCAAGATTTCTGTTGTTATTTGGGCTCTTATGTGGTTCCATACACACTTGCTGTCTTCTTCTTTTTTTTAATTTATATTTATTGTTGAAAGTATTACAGATGTCTCCTCTTTTTCCCCCATTGACCTTCCCAGGCCTTCACCATTTGCACTTAATGTGATGACAGGAATTGTGTTGAATTTGTAGATTGTTTTACATTTCAGTGATGCTAATTATTTCTATCTATAAATACTATATGTGCTTCCATTTATTTGTATCTTCCTTAGTTCCTTCAGTGTCTTAATAATTTTCTGAGTATAGGGATTTTACCTCCTTGGTTAAATGTATTCCTTTTTTTTTTTTTTTTAATGCAATTGTAAACGCAGTGTTTTCTTAGTTTCTCTTTCTGATAGTTCATTACCTATATATATAAAACCCTAATATGCAAATAAACCAAACAGTGGAACAATGGAACAACCTGTCACTATGACATGCGCTGACCACCAGGGGGGCATGCGTGGAACATGGTGGGTGTCAACTGCAGCGGGATGATGGAGCAGGTGAGCAGGAGCGCCAGACCAAGATGGGGCGCTGGTAGCTGTCATCGGGGCGAGCCTGTGGTGGTTACTGAGAATTCTTTGCTTCTGTGCACCATGGTTCCACTGGCGCTCGCACCTGCCCTGCTTGTGCTTGCACGTACTGCTGGCTCCCAGCACTGGTCTCGATCGCTGGGCGCTATCACTGGGTGTGAGCAGCGGCTGCCAGCCCCAATCGCCCCTCAGGGCTTCACCTCCCCCTGCTCCTGAGGGGCGATGGAGCCAGCATCCGCCACTTGCCGTCACAGCAGGTGCAGTAGGGCTGGGCGCCATCAGCGTGTGGGAGTGATGGCAGCAGAAGCGGGGCTGCCGGCAGATGGGACTGGGGCCGGGGCGGGAGGGGCTGGCAATACAGAGGATGGGCTGAGACCCGCCTTTGTGCCTACCACAGCCTCTTGGCCACAGTTCCTTTCAGGGCGCATGAATTTGAGCACTGGGCCCCTCGTTGGTGTATAAAAAGGCAACTGATTTCTGAGCATACGTTTTGTTCCCTGCTACTTCACTGAGTTCATGTATCAGTTCTCGTAGTTTTGAGTAGAACCTTTAGGGCTCTCTATATACAGTTTCTTGTGTGTCATCTACAGAGAGTGACAGTTTCTTTTCCTCCTTTCCAATTTGGATGCCTTTTATTTCTTCTTCTTGTCTGATCGCTGTGGCTAGGACTTCCAGTGCTGTGTTGAATAAGAGGACATCCCTTTCTTGTTCATAATCTTAAGGGAAAAGCTTTTAGTTTTTGCCCATTAAGTCTGATTTTGGCTGTCGGTTTATATATATGGCCTTTATCATGTTGAGGCATGATCCATCTATTTCCACTTTGCTGGGAGTTTTTTTTTCTCCTTTTTATAAATGTATACTGGATTTTATCAAATGCTTTATCTGCATCTATTGACATAGTCATGTGATTTTTATCCTTCATTTTGTTTATGTGATGCATCACAGTTATTTATTTACAAATATGGATACAAGTACCCACTTTGCATCCCCCAAGTAAATCCCACTTGGTCCTGGTGTATAGTATTTTTAATTTATTGCTGAGTCAAATTTGCTAATATTTTGTTGAGAACTTTAACATCTATGCTCATCGGGGAGATTGGCCTATGGTTTTCATTCATTGTAGTGTCCTCACCTGCGATGGCATTGGAGTAACGCTGGCCTGGGGAAGTGAGGCTGGGAGCCTTCCCTCCTCTTGAGTTTTTGAATAGTTTGAGAAGGACAGGTGTTACTCTTCTTTGAACGTTTGGTAAAATTCACTTATAAAGTCATCCAGTGGAGGACTTTGTTGGAAGTTTTTTGGTTATTGCTTTGATTTTGTTATTTGTAGTCAGTCTGTTCAGATTTTCTGTTTTTTCTTTTTTTAATATAGTTTTATTGATTTCAGAGAGAAAGGGAGAGGGAGAGAGGGAAGGAAACATCGATGATGAGAGAGAATCATTGATTGTCTGCCTCCTGCATGCCCCCCACTGGGGATTGAGCCCTCAACCTGGGCAGGTGCCCTGACCGGGAATTGAACCATGACCTCCTGGTTCACAGGTTTATGCTCAACCACTCGTCACCACAGCAGGGCTTCTGTTTCCTCTTGATTCAGTTTTGGAATTTATCCATTTCATCTAGATTTTTCAGTTTATTGACATATAGCTTTTTATAATATTTTCTTACAATCTTGGTTGTCTTGTTAGTTGTTACTTCCCTTTCATTTCTGATTCTCTCAGAAATTTGGGTTCTCTCTCTCTCTTTTCCTTGATGTTAAAAATTTGTTCATTTTGTTTATAGTTTCAGAGAGCAGCTGTTGGTTTCATTGTTCTTTGTACTATATTTTAGACTCTGTTTTATTTATTTCTGCTGTTATCTTTATTCCTTCTGATCAGTTTGGGCTTTGTTTCTTCTTTTTGTAGTTTATTTAAGAATAAAGTTAGATTGTTTACTTGAGATTTTTCTTATTTCTTGAGGCAGGACTATACTCTTCTGAAGGTTTCTCTCAGGACTGCTTTGCTGTGTCCTATAGATTTGGGGTTGTTGTGTGTTCATTTTCATTTGTTTCAAGGTAATAATGGCCTCAGAGTGCAAGAGCAGTGATCCTGATGATTCAGATATACTGGATAGAAGCTGTACATTGCTTTCTTTAAGTGAAAAGGTGAAAGTTCTTGACTTAATAAGGAAAGAATAAAGATCATATGCTTAGGTTTCTAAAGTCTGTAGTAAGAACAAATTTTCTATCTGTGAAGCTGAAGAAGGAAAAAGAAATTAGTGCTAGTTTGCTGGGAGCACATTCATAAAACTTTTCTAACTTTTATTACAGTATATTGCTTTTGTTAATTCTCACCTGGGGATATTTTTCCACTGTTTTTTTGTTTTGTTTTGTTTTGTTTCTTTTAGAGTGAGTAGAAGGGAGAGGGAGAGACAAAGAGAAACTGATGTGAGAGAGACACATCAACTGGTTGCCTCCCACACATGCCCTGACCAGGGCTGGGGATCAAGCTTGCACTTGAGGCATGTGTCCTTGACTAGAATCAAACTCAGGACCATTCAGCCCATGGGCTAATGCTCTATCCACTGAGCCAAACTGGCTAGGGCCAGTATATTTTAATTGTTCTATTTTATTATGCTGGGTTTTTAAAAAATATATATTTTATTGATTTTTTTTACAGAGAGGAAGAAAGAGGGATAGAGAGTTAGAAACATCAATGAAAGAGAAACATCAAACAGCTGCCTCCTGCACACCCCCTACTGTGGATATGTCCACAACCAAGGTACATACCCTTGACCGGAATCGAACCCGGGACCTTTCAGTCCGCAGGCCAACCTCTATCCACTGAGACAAACCTGTTTCGGTATGCTGTTGTTTTTTATCTCTTGCTGCACTTAATTATAAATTAAGTTTAAACAGGTATGTTACGTATAGGAAAAAACAGAGTGTATCTAGGGTTTGGTACTGTCGGCAATTTCAGGCATCCACTGGGATCTGGCGGTTTGTCCTATGCAGTGGAACTACTGTGCGTTTAGGAAGAATATCTGTTAATCATGTTAAATATTTTACCATCTGTTCCCAGCAACTTCCATTGTGTCTTTGAAGATTTCCCCCAAAAGCGAACAAGTTAGCCTGCTAAGCCCTAAAGTGGCCACCAACAGGCTGGGGAAGGCCTGGCCCGCCCCCAGAGGGCCGGAGGGGAGCAGCACTGCCCGCAGGGGCTCGGTCTTAAGAGAACGTGTTTGCGTAGTACTTTTTCATTTTGATACAGCCAGTCAGTTGGGGAAGAAAAGCCCTTACACAATAAATCTGACTTTCAGTATGGTTTAGTGATTAAAGGACATGCCAGCAGTTAAACTCTAATTCTTCATCTATGCACCAACCTCGGGAAACCTTCCAGGGCAAGTTTCTTTATAAATAAACGAAAAAGGAGGTGGCCACCTCCAGGGATGGCAGATCTATTGATTTGGATCAACTGTTCACTGAGGATGACCAAGCAAGTTGGATGAAATATAAAGCTCACCCATGACGGTGTCTGGGAAATCTGCAGACTGTGGAGAATGATCCATGAGGTCCAGAGAGGGTGGAGCCTGGGCTGTGCGCCAGTACTGGTCTGTTCCCCAGGGCGTTCTCCATTTTTGCAGGATGGCTGAAAGGTTGAGCACTGGCCTTCACCAGCCTGGGGGAAAGGGCCAGAACTGGCTGCCAGGAGGCTCCCTGCCTGGAACACGGGGCTGGAGAACAAGGACGCGGAAATGAGGCAAAGAGAGGGCCGCTTCTGAGCACGGTACCCTCATGAAGGTGATTTCCGAATGCCGTGTGCTCAGGCAGAAGCACAGAGGCTCTTTTTATGCAAAGGTGACGCCATTCTGGACCCAGCATTTGGCACATCGTAAGAAGTAACAGGGCAGAAAGTCCTGCTCTGGATTAGATGGTGAATACACATCTCATCACCCCTTTCCTCCATGAACCTAACGAACCGAACCCGGGCCCATCGATGCAGGGCACAGATCTTTGCAGACTCAGGAAATCCATAGCAGAGGCAGGATGGGAAGCTCCCAGAATTCCAAGTCCCATAGAGCTGGTGGCGAGCTTACTATTTTCCCTCTGGTGCCTCCTGACCTTGGCTCAGGGCAGTGTGAAGATGCGGTGAGCTCTGGTTGCAGACAGAAGCTCCGGGCGAGGCCCTCTGGTTTCACTCACAGACGGAATGGGTACTTCTCAAGCTCTGAGAGAGGCGTGGGGTCCCTCTTGTCTCTCCTTCCCTCTCCTCTCTTCTCCTCAGCTCACAGGAAGTTCTGAGGGGCAGCACTAGGCAGCAGGAGGCAAACCATGGGAGGGGAGAGCCTTCCTCTCCATTGGGTGGAGCTGGGGCTCAAGGAACTCATTACTTTGTTTCTCTCTGACCTCCTGCCTCTCACACTATGAGTGGATGGTTTCTCTCCAGAGGTCTGTAATGGAAGTTCCAGGGAACCAGGAAGTGCCAGGGCAACTATGGAAGGAGGAGCTTGGTAAAGCAGCTTGATAAGGTGCATGCATGGTTCTGACCTGAATTAGCATCTACAGAACTTTGAGAACTGAGCTAGTAGATGGACTCTCACCATGGTCCTAAACTGGCCCCCGGATGATGTACACATTTTGGATCAGATTAGTACAGGGGAGACACAGATAATTGAACTGACTGTGTAGCCACAGCTCATAGAAAGCCGGTTGCAACTTGCAGCTTAAACTTAGCCAGGTCAATTGGCTGCCAAAGCAAAAATAACATTTCCATAGGATTTAAACAGTCATAGAATTTCATAATATTAGCAAAATCCAGTCTAATCCAACCGAACCAATGCAATCCAAAAGTATTTGTCAAGTGAAGAACCATAGAAATGTCAACTTGCATGAATAAAAGACACCCATCACATGATAATGGCAAGATAACAGATGTTGTAATGATCTGACTGACAAAGGCTTCAAAGCAACTATTATAAAAGTGCTTGAACAAACAAACATAAACATTCTGGAAACAAATGTAAAATAAAAAGTATCAGCAAAGAAATAAAAGATACGAAGAAAAGACCAATGGAAATTGTAAAACTAGAAATTAGAATACCCAAACCTTTCCCATCAGAATTTAGAAAAAGATCCCCCAAAAATGAACAGAACTTGTGGAACAAGTTAAGAAAAAAAGGTGTGACATTGTGTCATCAAAGCCCCAGAAGAAGAGAAAAATGCAATGCTGAAAAAATAATAAAAACAATGCTGAAAACTTCCTAAATTTGGTGAAAGACATAAATCTACAGATTCAAGGAGTCGAGTGAATTTTACTAGTAATAGGATTAACCCAAATAAATCCATATCTGGACACATTGTAAACTGCTGAAAACGGGAGACAATGAAAGCATCCAGAGAAACATTGATGCTGTACTTTTAGGGGAATGATCATTCAGATGACCTGGAGCCATGGAGTCCAGGAGGCAGTGCTGTATTTTTAAAGTGTTGTTAGAATCAACCCAGAATGCCGTATGTGGGGAAACTAGTCTTCAGGACAGCTGGAGTTTGAGGAGTGGAGAGCTCTGCCCACATTGAACGACAGATTGAAAGCCCCTGAGAAGATGATGGGGCGGAGTGCCACCAGCAAGACGGCAGAGTAGGCGATACCAGTCCTCATCCGCCCATAAACACAACAGTTAACCACCTGTCTATATGAGGGCACATCCCTGTGAGGGACTGAGAGTCCAATAAGAACCTGTGGGAACACAGTAGAACAAAAAGAATAATTGCACAGAAAGGCTTGCTGGGGAGATGGCCTTAGCTGAGCTATCAGAAGACAGCTAGGAACAAAGAGGGCTGGTATCTATCAGTCACATGGTCTCCTCTGAGAGGACCCATCAACCTCTGCTGCTGAGGAGCTCTGCAGCCCCCAGGACAGCTCAGGGCTCCATACAGCTTTTAGAGCAGAGGACCCCACATAGTGACTTGGCCTGGCGCTCACTGGCCTGCTTTGCAGAAGACATTGGCAGCTTTCGCTGTGAAGGTAAGCAACAGCCATTGCTGCCTCGGACCCTCCAAAAGAGCGTCTGCCGTGCCACCCTGGGACCAGGCCTGCCAGTTGCCTTCCCCACCCAGTGCATACCCCAGATCCCAGAGCTCTGGCTGCATTGGGCACACACACGCTTTAGTCCCCAGCTCCATGGTAGCGCTGTTCTCGTGTGCCCCAGACACTGGAGGCCCTGCTGCGGTGGACTAGCCAGCAGCCAGAACTGGAGTTGCCATCACTCTGTGAGCATCTGCTTCTGCACCGTGGGGCCTACACAGATACCAGTATGACCGCTACCATGAGAGTGACCACTGCTACCTGGTGCCAAGGGGCTCCCTTAGCCACGCTATCCCCCTGGGAGAGAGAGCAGAAGGTGCCCAGCAGCCTTCACCACTGAAGACCCCAGTGCCCCCACAGCCACTTCAGCCAGGGGTTGAGGACACCTGAGGCCTTGGCCGGTGCTGACCCAGGTGGAGCCGCACAGAGCCATAGCCGAACCACCACGTCCCATCTGGTGTCCTTGCACCTACTTGCAAGTGAAGGTCTGTACTCAGCAAAGTCAGGCTCTAATGACTAGAAGAAATGACGGCGCCATCAGATGCACAGTATCAACACAGGCTACAGCAGACACGGAAAAGCAAGGAACCATGGCACCACCAAATAAGCAACCATTTTCAGTAAGTGACCCCCAAAGAATTAAAGATCCATGAATTGCCAAAAAAATCAGCAAAATATACTTTAAGGATTTTTGGTGACCTTCAAGAAACAATTCAATAAAATCAGGAAAGACAGCATATGAACAAAATGAGAAGTGCAGTAGAGAAATAGAAATAATAAGAACCAAACAGAAATTCTGGAGTTGAAGATACAACAAATGAAAGAAAAATGTAATAGAGAGCATCAAAATCAGACTTGCTCAAGCAGAAAAAAGAATCTGTTCATTTGAAATTATCCAGTCATAGGAGCAAAAAGCAAGAAGAGTGAAAAGTGTAAAGAAAGCCTATGTGAGTTATAGGCAGCAGGAAGCAAGTGATCTGCATTGTGGAATCCCGGAAGGAGAAAGCACAGAAATCCCCACGTCTGGGAAGAGACATACACAACCAGGAATATGAGTCTCACAGGTCCCCACACACAGCCCAGAGAAGACTTGATCAAGACACAGTAAAATAAAACTCAAAAAATCCAAGACAAAGAATTTGGAAAGCAGCAGGAGGAAAAAAACACGAATTCATATCTTACTTGGGAATGTTAGAGGCTTTCTGCAGATTTCTCAGACACCTTGCAGGCAGGAGAGAGAGGAAATAATATAATTAAAGTGCTGAGAGGATGAATCTGATACCCAAGGATACTTTAATTGGCAAAACTGTTCTTCAGGAAGATTTTTCAAAATCTTTCCTAGATTAAAAAAAAAAAAAAAAAAGTTGCTGGAGCGCCTCACTGCTGTGTCTGCCTCACAAGGAATGCCAAGGGGAGCTCTTCAAGCTGAAGTGAAAGGGCAGTAATTAGTAACATGGAGACACGTGAGGATAAAATCCGCTGGTAAAGTGCACATGCCGTCATCCAGAATAGTATATAACGGTGGTGTGTAATCTCTTAATTCTAGTAAAAACATTTAAAAAGTATTAAAATAACTAGAGTAATTTTAATGGATACACAATACAAAAATGTACATTGTGACATCAAAGACATTAAATGCATGAGAAAGTAAAATTGTAGAGTTTTGTATATAATCAAAGTTAATAAGTTAAAATAGACTGTTACAATGATATTTTAATGTGAGCCTTATGGTAATCACAAAGTGAATACCTGTAGTAGATGCACAGAATATAAACAGTGCTTACCACTATGGAAAACACCATCTAATCACAAAGTACGCCAAGCAAAAGAGGAAAAAAGGAACTACAAAACAGCCAGAAAACAGCAAAACAGCAATGTCGTCGATTCTTACTTTTCAGTAATTACATTAATTGTAAATGGATTAAGTTCTCCAATCAAAAGATATGGAGTGACTGAATGGATTAAAAACACAAGATAAAACTATATACTCTCTACAGGAGACTCGCTTCGACTTTAATGCCACCCTGAAAGTGAAGGGTGGAAAAATATATTCCAAAGTACAGGAATAGCTATCCTTATGTCAGACAAAAATAGACTTTAGGCCAAAATTTTTATCGAGAGACAAAAATCATTTTATAATGATAAAGAATCAATTCACCAAGAGGATATAACAATTGTAAATATATATATGCACCCAACATTAAAGCACCATGATATATTAAGCAAACATTAACAGATTTGCAGGCAGAAATAGGCAGCAATGCTCCAGTAGTAGGGACTTCAATACCTCTACTTTCAACAATGGATAGATCATCCAGACAGAGACGGAACAGGAAATATTGGCCTTACACACCACTTTAGAACACATGGACCTAACAAGTGCACCTGGAACCTCCTCCCAAGAGGTAACGTATCAGATCACAAAACACGTCTTCACATGCCTGAGAAGGTTAAAGTCACATCAAGTTATCTTTCCCACCACATTGGAGATCGGTAACAGGAAGACTGGAAAATGCACAAATACATGGGAATTAAACAGCACTCTTTGGAATAACCAGTGGGTCAAAGGAGAAATCGAAAGAGAAATAAAAATATATCTTGAGAAATGAACATGGAAACAGCATACTGAAACTAATAGGATGCAGCAAAAACAGTTTTAAGAGGAAAGCTTAGACCACATTAAGAAACAAAAATCTGAAACAAGCTAACTTCACACCTCAGGAACTAGAAAAAGGACTAACTCATGCTTATAGCAGAAGAAAGAAAAAACGGGCAAAAATGAATGAACTAGATGATAAAAATGTAGAAAATATCAATGAAACTAAGAGGTAGTTTATTGAAAAGTTAAACGAAATTGACAAATCTCAAACTAGACTAAAAAATGACTAATAAGATTAGAATTGAAAGAGGAGACATTACAACTGTAATACAAAGAATCATAAAAGACTACTGTGGACAATTATAATCTAACATATTTGGTAACCCAGAAAAAAAAAATGGTGTAAATTCCTAAAAGCATTGCACAATCTACCGAGACTGAATCCTGAAGAAACAGAAAACCTGAGGAGATTAAGTCAGTACTCAGTAATGTCCCAACAGTGGGAGTCCAGGACTAAATGACTTCACTGGTGAATCCTACCAAACATTTAAAGAATAATTAATAGTAGTCCTTCTCGACCTCTTTCACAAATAAAATTGAAGAGGAGGAGACACTTGTAAACTCATTTTACCAGTCCAGCATTGCCATGACAACAAAGCTAGACGAGGACACGACAAGAAAAACAAAACTATAGGCTAGAATCCTTGCTGAATAGATGCAAAAGTTCTCAACAAAATACGAGCGCTATAAACTCAACAGCACATTTAAAAAATCATACACTGTGATCATGAGATTTATTCTTGAAATGCAAGGATGGTTGAATATAAGCAAAAAAAACAAGTTGACCCACCACAATAACAGAATGAAGGGTAAAACCACAATCATTTCAATAGATTCAGAAAAATTACTTAACAAAATTCAACAATCTTTCATGATAAAAAAAAAAAACTTAAAAAAAATAAGGTATAGAAGAAATGTACTTCAACATAATAGAGGCCATATACATAAGCCCCACAGTTAACTCAGTGGTGAAAAGCTTAAAGTTTTCTCTGAGGTTAAGAACAAGACAAGAATACCCACTCTTACCACTTCTATTCAACGTTGTGCCCGAAGTCCTAGCCAGAGCAGGTAGGCAAATAAAAGCACTAAAATGGATTATAATTAGAAAGGAAGAATAAAGTTGTGTCTGTTTGCAGATGACATAATCTTACACATATAAAACCTTAAAGTTTCCACTAACGCGGTTAGAACTAATAAATGAACTCAGTGAAGTTGCAGGGCACAAACTCAACATGCAAAAATCAGTTGTACTTCTTACACTAACCGTGAACTACCTGACAGGTAAATGAAAAAAGCAGCCCCATGTACAGTAGCATGAAAAACTAACTTTGGAATATATTCACTAGGGAGAGGAAGCCCTGAACATTGAGAACTGTGAAACCGTGGTGATAAAGATGGAAATAAAGGGAACGTTCCCTTGTGCCATTGGGTTGGGAGAATTGGTAAAATGGCCATACTCCCAACCGTCTACAGCACATGTGTCAAACACAAGGCCCGAGGGCCAAATCCGTCCCGCCAGGCCTTGCAATGTGGCCCGCACCGCACTGTCATCACTGCACTCCGCTGCGTTTCCATCACAATGACAGTTTATGACTGTTCAGTAAACCATTCGGCCCGCGATTTAGGCTGGATTTTAGATTTTGGCCCCTTCTCTGATTGAGTTCGACACCCCTGGTCTACAGAGTCAGTGCAATCCCTGTCAAAATTTCAATTGCATTTTTCACAGAAATAGGAAAAACAACCCTAAAAAGCATATAGAATCACAAAAGACCCCAAATAGCCAAAGCAATCTTGAGAAAGAATAAAGCTGGAGGCATCTCATTTCTTAATTTCAAACTCTATTGCCAACCCACAGTGACAGACAGCATTGACTGGCATGGAAGCAGGCACAGGGACTAGCAGAACAGGATAGCGAGCCCTTACACATGTGGTCAGTTAGCCTGGAACAAGGTGCCAGCGCACACTGGGGGAAATGGAGGCTTTTCAGTAACGGTGCTGGGAAACTGGACATCCACATGCAGGAAAATGAAAGTGGGTCCCTACCTCTCCCGTTAAGAAAAATCAACTCAAAATGGATAAAAGACTTAGGCATAAACCTGACATCATAAAACTCCCAGAAGAAGACAGGAAACCTCCTTGATATTGGGGTGACAATGATTTTTTTGGCATCTGACAACAAAAGCACAAGCAACAAAAGCAAAAACTGTACATGGGACAACAGCAAACGGAAAAGCATTGGCCCCACAGAAGCACCATCAACAAAATGAAAGGCAGCTGCGGGACCAGAGGACGCATTCGCAAGTCATACATCTGGTAAGGGGTCAGAAACGAAAATACGTAAGGGCCTCACAGCTCAAGAAAAAGCAACAACCGGTAATCCGGTGGAAAACGAGCAGCGCACAGACAGTGCGCCCAGAGGCGCACAGATGGCCTGGGAGAGGCGCCGCGGACGGGTGCCGAGCGTCACCTGGCACCGTGAGGATGGCTCTGTGAGGATGGCTGCTTTTAAGGTGGTTTTGGGTAGTTGTTTCACAGTAGATGAGCCCTGGCCGGTTTGGCTCTGGATAGAGCATTGGCCTTTGGATCAAAGAATGCCGGGTTCGATTCCAGTCAAGGGCATGTACCTTGGTTGCAGGCTCCTCCCCGGGCGGGGCCCTGGTCAGGGCTGGTGCAGGAGGCAACCAATCGATAGTTTCTCTCACATCAATGTTTCTCTCAGACCCTCCCTCTCCAACTCTCCCTAAAAGTCAACAGGATCCTATCCTTGGGTGAGGATTTAAAACGGCAGTAGATGACGAGCTGGAGGATGTGGGGAAGGGAGCCTGTCCAGTGGGTGAGGATGTACATTGGTGCAGCGCTACGGAGGCTCCCCAGAAAACAGCACTGTCTTAACCCAGCAGTCCCTCCGGGTGCGGCCCGAGGAGGTGGACCCTGTCCCCCAGGGACAGCACACCTGCGTGCTCCCCGCAGCACCGCTCCAACAAGACGACACGGGGTGAGCGCTGGAAAGGGGTCAGCCTGGAGAAGAAGGAAGTCCTGCCGTTGTGACAGCAGAGGAACATGGAGGTCATTGTCCACAGAAATAAGCCGGAGAAAGACTCAGTTATGTGTGCAAGTCGGGGGGGGGGGGGGGGGGAAAAAATAAAGTTGAACTTGGAACCAATGAGAGAAATGGCAGTTGTCGGAGGCACAGTTTGAAGGAGAAGCATTTGACCATCTCAGTAAATGGAGGGAAACATTTAATCAAATTCAACGTTCATTCATGGCTTTGCTACGTGTTATAGGACATACGCCTTCATTTAAATATCAAACAAACTCAAAGCAGAGCCCTTCTGTGTGGTGCAGTCATGCCCACAGAGAGGCGGGCCTGTCGGTCTGGGTGGTTGCTGTCTGCGGTGAGTGCTGTGCGGTGTGTGCACTGTGTGCTGTCTGCGGTGAGTGCTGTGCGGTGTGTGCGCTGTGTGCTGTCTGCGGTGAGTGCTGTGTGGTGCGCTGTGTGCTGTCTGCGGTGAGTGCTGTGCGGCGTGTGCACTGTGTGCTGTCTGCGGTGAGTGCTGTGCGGTGTGTGCGCTGTGTGCTGTCTGCGGTGAGTGCTGTGCGGTGTGTGCACTGTGTGCTGTCTGCGGTGAGTGCTGTGCGGGGTGCGCGCTGTGTGCTGTCTGCGGTGAGTGCTGTGCGGGGTGCGCGCTGTGTGCTGTCTGCGGTGAGTGCTGTGTGCTGTGCGGTGTGCGCGCTGTGTGCTGTCTGCGGTGAGTGCTGTGTGCTGTGCGGTGTGCGAGCTGTGTGCTGTCTGCGGTGAGTGCTGTGCGGTGTGTGCACTGTGTGCTGTCTGCGGTGAGTGCTGTGCGGTGTGTGCACTGTGTGTTGTCTGCGGTGAGTGCTGTGCGGTGTGTGCGCTGTGTGCTGTCTGCGGTGAGTGCTGTGCGGCGTGTGCACTGTGTGCTGTCTGCGGTGAGTGCTGTGCGGGGTGCGCTGTGTGCTGTCTGCGGTGAGTGCTGTGCGGTGTGTGCGCTGTGCGCTGTGTGCGGTGAGTGCTGTGCGGTGTGTGCGCTGTGCGCTGTGTGCAGTGAGTGCTGTGCGGGGTGTGCGCTGTGTGCTGTCTGCGGTGAGTGCTGTGCTGTGTGGTGTGTGCACTGTGTGCTGTCTGCGGTGAGTGCTGTGCTGTGTGGTGTGTGCTGTCTGCGGTGAGTGCTGTGCGGTGTGTGCACTGTGTGCTGTCTGCGGTGAGTGCTGTGTGGTGTGCGCTGTGTGCTGTCTGCGGTGAGTGCTGTGCGGGGTGCGCTGTGTGCTGTCTGCGGTGAGTGCTGTGCTGTGTGCTGTCTGCGGTGAGTGCTGTGCTGTGTGGTGTGCGAGCTGTGTGCTGTCTGCGGTGAGTGCTGTGCGGTGTGTGCACTGTGTGCTGTCTGCGGTGAGTGCTGTGCGGTGTGTGCACTGTGTGCTGTCTGCGGTGAGTGCTGTGCGGGGTGCGCTGTGTGCTGTCTGCGGTGAGTGCTGTGCGGTGTGTGCGCTGTGCACTGTGTGCGGTGAGTGCTGTGCGGTGTGTGCGCTGTGCGCTGTGTGCGGTGAGTGCTGTGCGGTGTGTGCGCTGTGTGCTGTCTGCGGTGAGTGCTGTGCTGTGTGGTGTGTGCACTGTGTGCTGTCTGCGGTGAGTGCTGTGCTGTGTGGTGTGTGCTGTCTGCGGTGAGTGCTGTGCGGCGTGCGCGCTGTGTGCTGTCTGCGGTGAGTGCTGTGCGCTGTGTGCTGTCTGCGGTGAGTGCTGTGCGCTGTGTGCTGTCTGCGGTGAGTGCTGTGCTGTGTGGTGTGCGCTGTGTGCTGTCTGCGGTGAGTGCTGTGTGCTGTGCGCTGTGTGCTGTCTGCGGTGAGTGCTGTGCGGTGTGTGCGCTGTGTGCTGTCTGCGGTGAGTGCTGTGCGGCGTGTGGTGTGTGCTGTCTGCGGTGAGTGCTGTGCAGTGTGTGCGCTGTGTGCTGTCTGCGGTGAGTGCTGTGCGGGGTGCGCTGTGTGCTGTCTGCGGTGAGTGCTGTGCTGTGTGGTGTGCGCTGTGTGCTGTCTGCGGTGAGTGCTGTGTGCTGTGTGGTGTGTGCTGTCTGCGGTGAGTGCTGTGCGGTGTGTGCACTGTGTGCTGTCTGCGGTGAGTGCTGTGCGGGGTGTGCGCTGTGTGCTGTCTGCGGTGAGTGCTGTGCGGTGTGCGCTGTGTGCTGTCTGCGGTGAGTGCTGTGCGGTGTGTGCACTGTGTGCTGTCTGCGGTGAGTGCTGTGCGGTGTGTGCACTGTGTGTTGTCTGCGGTGAGTGCTGTGCGGTGTGTGCGCTGTGTGCTGTCTGCGGTGAGTGCTGTGCGGCGTGTGCACTGTGTGCTGTCTGCGGTGAGTGCTGTGCGGGGTGCGCTGTGTGCTGTCTGCGGTGAGTGCTGTGCGGTGTGTGCGCTGTGCGCTGTGTGCGGTGAGTGCTGTGCGGTGTGTGCGCTGTGCGCTGTGTGCAGTGAGTGCTGTGCGGGGTGTGCGCTGTGTGCTGTCTGCGGTGAGTGCTGTGCTGTGTGGTGTGTGCTGTCTGCGGTGAGTGCTGTGCTGTGTGGTGTGTGCTGTCTGCGGTGAGTGCTGTGTGGTGTGCGCTGTGTGCTGTCTGCGGTGAGTGCTGTGTGGTGTGCGCTGTGTGCTGTCTGCGGTGAGTGCTGTGCGGGGTGCGCTGTGTGCTGTCTGCGGTGAGTGCTGTGCTGTGTGCTGTCTGCGGTGAGTGCTGTGCTGTGTGGTGTGCGAGCTGTGTGCTGTCTGCGGTGAGTGCTGTGCGGTGTGTGCACTGTGTGCTGTCTGCGGTGAGTGCTGTGCGGTGTGTGCACTGTGTGCTGTCTGCGGTGAGTGCTGTGCGGGGTGCGCTGTGTGCTGTCTGCGGTGAGTGCTGTGCGGTGTGTGCGCTGTGCACTGTGTGCGGTGAGTGCTGTGCGGTGTGTGCGCTGTGCGCTGTGTGCGGTGAGTGCTGTGCGGTGTGTGCGCTGTGTGCTGTCTGCGGTGAGTGCTGTGCTGTGTGGTGTGTGCACTGTGTGCTGTCTGCGGTGAGTGCTGTGCTGTGTGGTGTGTGCTGTCTGCGGTGAGTGCTGTGCGGTGTGTGCACTGTGTGCTGTCTGCGGTGAGTGCTGTGTGGTGTGCGCTGTGTGCTGTCTGCGGTGAGTGCTGTGCGGGGTGCGCTGTGTGCTGTCTGCGGTGAGTGCTGTGCTGTGTGGTGTGCGCTGTGTGCTGTCTGCGGTGAGTGCTGTGTGCTGTGCGCTGTGTGCTGTCTGCGGTGAGTGCTGTGCGGTGTGTGCGCTGTGTGCTGTCTGCGGTGAGTGCTGTGCGGCGTGTGGTGTGTGCTGTCTGCGGTGAGTGCTGTGCGGTGTGTGCGCTGTGTGCTGTCTGCGGTGAGTGCTGTGCGGGGTGCGCTGTGTGCTGTCTGCGGTGAGTGCTGTGCTGTGTGGTGTGCGCTGTGTGCTGTCTGCGGTGAGTGCTGTGTGCTGTGTGGTGTGTGCTGTCTGCGGTGAGTGCTGTGCGGTGTGTGCACTGTGTGCTGTCTGCGGTGAGTGCTGTGCGGGGTGTGCGCTGTGTGCTGTCTGCGGTGAGTGCTGTGCGGTGTGCGCTGTGTGCTGTCTGCGGTGAGTGCTGTGCGGTGTGTGCACTGTGTGCTGTCTGCGGTGAGTGCTGTGCGGTGTGTGCGCTGTGCGCTGTGTGCGGTGAGTGCTGTGTGCTGTGTGGTGTGTGCTGTCTGCGGTGAGTGCTGTGTGCTGTGTGGTGTGTGCTGTCTGCGGTGAGTGCTGTGCGGTGTGTGCACTGTGTGCTGTCTGCGGTGAGTGCTGTGCGGTGTGTGCGCTGTGCGCTGTGTGCGGTGAGTGCTGTGTGCTGTGTGGTGTGTGCTGTCTGCGGTGAGTGCTGTGTGCTGTGTGGTGTGTGCTGTCTGCGGTGAGTGCTGTGCGGTGTGTGCACTGTGTGCTGTCTGCGGTGAGTGCTGTGCGGTGTGTGCGCTGTGCGCTGTGTGCGGTGAGTGCTGTGTGCTGTGTGGTGTGTGCTGTCTGCGGTGAGTGCTGTGTGCTGTGTGGTGTGTGCTGTCTGCGGTGAGTGCTGTGCGGTGTGCGCGCTGTGTGCTGCGGTGAGTGCTGTGCAGTGTGCGCGCTGTGTGCTGTCTGCGGTGAGTGCTGTGCGGTGTGTGCACTGTGTGCTGTCTGCGGTGAGTGCTTTGTGGTGTGTGGTGTGTGCTGTCTGCGGTGAGTGCTGTGCGGTGTGTGCACTGTGTGCTGTCTGCGGTGAGTGCTGTGCGGTGTGTGCACTGTGTGCTGTCTGCGGTGAGTGCTGTGTGGTGTGTGCTGTGTGCTGTGTGCGGTGAGTGCTGTGCGGTGTGTGCGCTGTGTGCTGTCTGCGGTGAGTGCTGTGCGGTGTGTGCACTGTGTGCTGTCTGCGGTGAGTGCTGTGCGGTGTGTGCACTGTGTGCTGTCTGCGGTGAGTGCTGTGCGGTGTGTGCGCTGTGTGCTGTCTGCGGTGAGTGCTGTGTGCTGTGTGGTGTGTGCTGTCTGCGGTGAGTGCTGTGCGGTGTGTGCGCTGTGTGCTGTCTGCGGTGAGTGCTGTGTGCTGTGTGGTGTGTGCTGTCTGCGGTGAGTGCTGTGCAGTGTGCGCGCTGTGTGCTGTCTGCGGTGAGTGCTGTGCGGTGTGCGCGCTGTGTGCTGTCTGCGGTGAGTGCTGTGCGGTGTGCGCACTGTGTGCTGTCTGCGGTGAGTGCTGTGCGGCGTGTGCTGTGTGCTGTCTGCGGTGAGTGCTGTGCTGTGCGGTGTGTGCACTGTGTGCTGTCTGCGGTGAGTGCTGTGCTGCGTGTGCACTGTGTGCTGTCTGCGGTGTGAGTGCTGTGCGGTTTGTGCGCTGTGTGCTGTCTGCGGTGAGTGCTGTGCGGTGTGTGCGCTGTGTGCTGTCTGCGGTGAGTGCTCTGCGGTGTGTGCGCTGTGTGCTGTCTGCGGTGAGTGCTGTGCGGTGTGTGCACTGTGTGCTGTCTGCGGTGAGTGCTGTGCGGCGTGTGCACTGTGTGCTGTCTGCGGTGAGTGCTGTGCAGTGTGTGTGCTGAGTTGTTGGAAGGGAGCTTCGGGGAGGAGGAATGCAGGAGACGGCAGTGTCACCACTGGTTTTCCTGGCCGTCATGTAAGGCAAAGCTATTCTTACGCCAAATACAGCAGTTTTTACTAAATAAATGCTCCTCAGTTTGTCGTATGCCTTCGGTTTATTCCAGAATTCTGAAACAATTTTTATTTTGCAATAAGTATTTTGTTCTGTTTATAGTTCTTTTGGGGGCGAGGATTTGCCAGTCTTCTTACCCACCAATCCTGGAACTCAGTCATTTAATTTTTACCTGAGTTGGTTTTTTTCTGAGCTAATGGTTTCATGTGTATGGGTCTGTGTTATCTGCCCAGGGTTGCATGACAAGGTATTCCAAAAAGGCGACCTCACACGACAGAGTCTGTTCTCACGGCTCAGAAGCTGGAAGACTGAAACGAGGAGCCGGCGGGCTCTCCTCGTGTCTGCACTTTGTCTTCCCTGTGTGTGTCCGTTAGTGATTTAAATAACAGGGACAGAGTCTTCATTTTTAAAACGATAGCAGCTTCTTCCTTGGTATGTGCGGAGCGCTTTCTCTCTGAGAGACCGGTGTGAGGATACGCGGCACCACCATTCCTGTCAGCGCCCTCCTGGAGGCCTGGATAGTCCCGTGCGGAGGGGAGGGGAAAGGAGGGATGGAGGGAGAGGAGAAGGGGAGAAAGAAGTAGCAAAAGGAAGGAAAAGCCACAGGATTGAAGAAGCCTAGGCCTGCCTCACAGATTAGGCTCTGCAGCAGTGGTTCTCAACCGCTAGCAGGGTTTCCTGAGACCATCGGAAAACACAGATATTTACATTACAGTTCATTAACAGTAGCAAAATTACAGTCATGAAGTAGCAACGAAAGTAATTTTATGGCTGGGGGTCACCACAACATGAGGAGCTGTATGAAAGGGCCGCGGCATTAGGAAGGTGGAGAACCACTGCTAAGTAGAAATAAGTGCATAATTCCTGTCGTGTAGTAAGATGCTCAGAGCTGAATGGCGATTCTGATTTCTTAATGTAATTCAGTGTTGGTGTACATAAAAGGGGATGTTCCTTGTTAGCATTACCACTTCTATTAAAAATTTGGACAGAATAAGATAACTTCTCTTATTCTAAGAAGCCCTGGCTATAACATTTATTGTATTGGGGCAAATTATAACTCAAAGCACATGTTTGTTAAAAATTTCCCTGTTTGGAAGTTGATGCATCAGAGGAATGGAGAGGAGCCCAGCGTGTGGGTGCTGCCCGGCGTGCAGGGCCGTTTGGGCAGCTGGTGCCAGGTGACCAGGACCAGCGGGCGGGCACAGCGGCACCTCTTCTGTGTCTTCCAGACCCAGCTCCCTGCAAAGACCAGTCGTCCTTGAAGGAAAAGCCCGGCGCCCCGGCGAGTGTACAGCCTCCGAAGCCACCGGGCTCCGGGGACACCCCCGCGGGCACACAAGCCCCTTCAGTGCCACCCTCCCCTCCTGTGACTGCTGTGCCCCAGGACACGGCCGCACCAGCTGCTGGCCCCAGGCCAGAGCCGGCAATGGGGGCTGCCGTGCAGGCAGGCGCCCCCGTGACCTCTCAGGGGATGGCCAACGAATGTGCTGCACCCCAGCCCCTGGCACAGACTCAGGACGCACAGCTTGCTGCAAGGCCCCTGGATGTGGCCCCAGGGCCCTGCGCCTCCCCTCCAGCGGCCCCCCATCACCCTGCAGGCCTCGGGGAGCCCGCCTCAGCCAAGGAGGCCGACACCCGGATGGATGCCCCGCCAGCTCCGGCCCCTGTGCCCAGTGCCTCCGGCGAGACCCCTCAGCCTGCCCCGGGCCCGTCCCTCCCTCCTCTCCCCAATGCGGTGGGAGCTGTCAGCCTGGCTGCCCCCCAGCTCCCAAACTCTCCTCTGGGGCCCAGCACCCTCCCCCAGCCGCTGTCAGCCTTGGAGTCGGACGGGGAAGGGCCACCTCCCAGGGTGGACTTCGTGGACAGCACCATCAAGAGCCTGGATGAGAAGCTGCGGACTCTGCTCTACCAGGAGCACGTGCCCACCTCCTCCGCCTCGGCCGGGACCCCGGTGGAGATGGGAGACCGAGACTTCACCCTGGAGCCCCCGAGAGGAGACCCGCCCTGCACAGAGACCTCCATGGGGGACCTGGCCCTGCCAGCCCAGCTGGTGGTGAGTGCTGGCCGCAGAGGTTCCCTCCTGGTCAGGGGTCTGTGCGGGGTGGGCCAGCTCTGCCTCCCTCCAGCCGGCTGCCTGCTCGGAGGCTCACCTCTGAGCCCGACCTGCCCGGGGTGTTTTGCAACCAGTGGCAGTCTGGGGGCCGCGGGGTGTGAGTGTGTGAGCCAGGACCCACTGGCCAGTGTGTGGAGGGAGCGCCTGGGCCGGCCGGCTCCAGCCTGGCAGAGACAGCGGGTGGGAGAGCGGCACAGTTAGCTTCAGGGATGGCAGCAGTGAGGCTTCCGGCTCCTTCCTCTCTGTTTCTTCCTGCAGCTGGATCAGCCCGGACTGGCGCTGGGGCCGGCAGCTGCACTGGAGCAGACCACAGCCTCGCCAGGGACAGGTGACGAGCCAGTGGCCGGCCCGCCCCAGGCCTGAGGGCACGGTCACCCCCCTCCCTCCACAGCGCCTCACATGGGGACCAGACAGGGCAAAACCCGTCATGGGGCCTTAGCGCATGCTTGTGTGCCTGAGAGAGTCCATGTCTGTGGGCACGGCAGGCCCTCCTCAGCGCAGCCGGCTCCTTCCAGCCAGGGTGTTGTCACGTGTGGGTGCGGCTCAGGCCAGGCCAGGCCCCCACACAACAGCTCGCTCTACCTGGTCATTCACTCCGCACAGTAGCTCTGGGCGTGCGGCTTAGCAATAGCAGGCTGTGACCTGCTCTGTATGGCACAGGCAGCCTGGCATGGCATTCCCGACACAGGCAGCCGGGCACAGCTGGATCTGCACCTACCCGGGCTGCATGAGACCCGTCCGTTACCAGACCCATCAGGGAGACAGGTGGCACCATCAGTGGTAGAGGCACAGGAGACAGGTGACACCATTGGTGGTAGAGATGGCAGAGAGAGAGGTGGCACCATCGGTGGTAGAGATGGCAGAGAGAGGTGGCACCATCGGTGGTAGAGATGGCAGAGAGAGGTGGCACCATCGGTGGTAGAGATGGCAGAGAGAGGTGGCACCATCGGTGGTAGAGATGGCAGAGAGAGGTGGCACCATCGGTGGTAGAGATGGCAGAGAGAGGTGGCACCATCGGTGGTAGAGATGGCAGAGAGAGGTGGCACCATCGGTGGTAGAGATGGCAGAGAGAGAGGTGGCACCATCGGTGGTAGAGATGGCAGAGAGAGGTGGCACCATCGGTGGTAGAGATGGCAGAGAGAGAGGTGGCACCATCGGTGGTAGAGGCTGCAGGGAAACAGGTGGCATCATCGGTGGTAGAGGCGCAGGAGAGAAATGGCACCATTGGTGGTAGAGATGGCAGGGAGAGAGGTGAAACCTCGGTGTTAGAGATGGCAGGAGACAGGTGGCACCATCGGTGGTAGAGGCGCAGGAGAGAGGTGGCACCATCGGTGGTAGAGGTAGCACAGACTCAGGATGCCCAGCTTGCTTCAAGGCCCCCTGCACCTCCCCTCCAGACGGGAGCCCGCCTCAGCCAAGGAGGCCGACACCCGGATGGATGCTGCCCTTCCAGCTCCGGCCCCTGTGTCCAGTGCCTCTGGCGAGACCCCTCAGCCTACCTCGGCCCGTCCCTCACTCCTCTCCCCATGGCGGGCAGGTGACCTGCTGAGACCGAGGGGGTTGGGCTGACACCTCCCTCCCAGGCTCCAGGGCGCCCCTGTGACGGCGGGAGGTTGGAACAGCTGCTCGCTGTGGCCCCCTCCCTCCCGCCATGCCCTCCCCGTCACCCAGCCTGAGCCCGAATGATGGTGTCCCTGTCCCAGCAGCTCCTGTGAGCGGCCCGCGGGGCCCCAAGGGAGGCCGGGCAGCCTCGGGCTCACCGGCAGCAGCCAGGGCCCCTCAGGTAGGTCGTTCTCCGCGCGGGTCCGGAGGGCTCGGCTGGCGGTGGAGCCTGCTCTCTGCTGGCGTTCGTGTGGCACCGATTTTTTTCTGTTCCCCAAGGATGCCCCCACGCCCACCATCCCTGTGCATCTGGAGCCCGCAGACCAGCAAGGCCCCCCCGGGGTGCTGGCCCGGGACGGCCAGGCCAGCGCCCCCCAACCCCCTGGTGCTCCGGCCTCAGGGTCCCCCCGGAAGCAGCCGGGGCAGCGGGACGGCGGCTCTCCAGCCAAGACCGTGGGCCGGTTCTCGGTGGTCAGCACCCAGGACGAGTGGACCGTGGGCTCCCCGCACAGCCTGCGGTACTCGGCCCCGCCCGACGTGTACCTGGAGGAGGGGCCCGGCAGCCCGGGCGTGAGGCTGGCCCTGCGGCGGGCGCAGACGGCCTCCGCCCTGGAGGTCTGCCAGGAGCCCCCGTCCAGCGACTCGGGGGACGAGCGCGCGCCCGGGAGGCCGCCGGCGCCCAAGCCGGGCGCCCTGCCCCGCAGCAGCGGCAGCTCGGCCGGCGACTTCGTGAGGAAGGCCGCGGCCCTCCTGCACAGGTCGGCGGGGGCTGGCCCCCCGGGCCCCGAGGCCCCCCGCAGGGCGGGCGTGAAGGTCCCCACCATCAGCGTGACCTCCTTCCACTCCCAGTCGTCCTACATCAGCAGCGACAACGACTCGGAGCCCGAGGACGCGGACATCAGGAAGGAGCTGCAGAGTCTGCGAGAGAAGTAGGTCCCGGGGGCGGGGCGGGCGGGGGGCGGAGGCCCAGGCTGTGCCGTGCACCCGGGCCTGGGCTGGGTGCCGGGCAGCGATCGCCGCTGTGCTGCTGGCCCGGCCCTGGTCTGGGGGCGGTGCCTCTTCACCCCATGGCAGCCCCTCCTGTGGCCTCAGCAGGACAGCGGGTGTCGCCCAGACCAGGCCCCTCACGCTGCCTCTGAGGTGGGGCCACCGCCTGGTCAGGCCCCAGCCAGCTGCACCCGGCCCCCTGGGCAGCAGGACCCACGTGGTGGGAGAGGCTGGCGTCCTGGACAGAAGGCTGAGGGCAGAGCCCTCTGGGGTGGACCCAGGAGCCTGGCCAGCCTCTCCTGCTCCTCCCTCGGGCCCCCTCTGGTGAGGAGGAGGCTCGCCGGCCGAGCACCAGGGCCCTGGCAGCTGCCGGGTCCTCCCCACGGTCTGCACGAGGCAAGCCCGTCTTGGTGCTGTCCACCGGTGGAGGCCGGGAGGGGGCAGGAGAGCTTGCCTGCCCTGCCCCGACCTCCCACCCCCGACCCTCCCCCTGACCCCTGACCCTCGATCCCCACCTGTTGAGGGGCCAGCCCCTCTCCCTCCCCTTCGTCCCAGTCCTGGGCACCCGATCCTTGTTGCTTGCTGCCTGGTGCCTTGTGTGGGACCCCTGGGCACCCGTGGGGGTCCAGGTGCTGCCTCCCACCTGCATTTGCAGTTCTTAGGACCCTGGAGCCCCATCATCTGAGAGGCCCACTTTGGGCAGGAGTTTCAGGGTGCGGGTCTCCCTCAAATCCTGAATCAGACCTTCCAACTGACCCGGTATCTCTCCCCCACTCCAGCCAGCTTCCCCCTTGAAACTTCACACTCTGTGAATCTAATCGGATGCAATAGCACTTTTCTGATTAGAGAACCATTTTTCTAAAACAAAGCTGGCGGGCGTTGAAATCACAATAGGAAAAATTAGAACTTCTTTTCTTCTGCCTCGCCACGAAAACACCTGTTTCCCAGCCGCACGCCGAGGGGTGGGCGCGGCTGCCACAGCCAGTGCTGGCTCTCAGCAGAGGCTTCCACCTGTGCGGCCTGCCGGTCCGCTCTGCCCCGGGGCGGTGCCCGAGCTGGGAGCCCTGGCAGGGCGGGGCTGGCTGACCACGTGTCTCCACTCGCCCTGCGGGCCCTCTGGATGCCCTGGCGCTTGCTCCCTCCCTCGCGGGGAGAACACAGCTGGTAAGCGAGGCGCCTCCCGTGCCGAGTGCCAGCGTTCTTGTTCTCACCTGTGATTGTGAGCATAAATGTGTGCTGGTGTCCATACCCAGCCTCCCCCCAAACCAAAAACAGCCCGCCGAGTCCGAGCCTGGAGGGAACACATCTGTGCAGCTGGTCAGGGCCTGTGATTCCCACGCGGCTGACCTGTAAACAAAAACATTGGGATAAATGCCGCACTGCCCGTGCCTGCAAGCAGCCTGCCCCACACTCCTGTCCGCCTTGGGCCCGAGGCCACCCAGCCCTCCTCTGCCCCCTGCAGGCACCTGCGGGAGATCTCAGAGCTGCAGAGCCAGCAGAAGCAAGAGATCGCAGCGCTGTATCACCGCCTGGGCAGGCCCCTGCCCCCGAACCTGGGGCTCCTGCACACGGCCCCACCCGCCGGCCGCCGGAGGAAGGCCAGCAGGAGCAAGCTGAAGGCCGGGCGGCTGCTGACCCCACTGGTGCAGCAGCTCAAGGTCGTGGCCTCCAGCACAGGTCGGCCCTGTGCCTGCTGGGGGCTGGGCTGGGGGCTGGGCAGGTGCACGCAGGCACCAGACCTGGAAGGGCACTTCTCCACCCCTCACGCGAGTGGGACCATGGGGCTGTGGCCAGAGGAAAGGACGGAGCGGAGCGGCAGGTCTGCTCTGCTCAGGAGCTACAGGGAGGGAGGGAAAGAAGGAGGGGGAGGGAGGAGGGAGGGAGGAGGCTCGGGCTCTCCAGAGCCGGGGCTGATCTTCCCCATGGCTGTTTCCTGGTGTTTCTTAGACATTTGTCACCTTTGGGCAGCCTTGGGGGAGGGGAAGGGTGGTGAGAGCCCAGCACTGAGGCGCCCGCGGTGGAGACCAGTGAGTGGAAACGCTCAGTCGCACCAGGTGGGAAGCGGCCACAAGCCCTCCCTCTGGGTGTCACGTGGCACCGGCAGGGTGCGGGCACAGGTGCGGAGCCGCCGGCCATGTCTCTCAGTGGTGAGGACTCAGTGGTGAGGAGGAGGCTCGCCAGCCGAGCAACCAGGGCCCTCGGAGCTGCCATGTCCTTCCCACGGTCTGCACGAGGCAAGCCCGTCTCGGTGCTGTCCACCGGTGGAGACTGGTCATTCTTCAGTCCTCCCAACACCCACGTGGGTCACCAGCCACACGCCATCCTGCAGGCCTCGGCATCCCCAAGGTCACCCAGCAACGAGCAGAGGGCCGCGCCCCGTGGGGGCCGGCTGCCCTCGCGCCTCATGGCCCTGTCCCTTCTCCCACCCAGGTCACTTGTCAGACTGCAGCCGCGCCCCTCTGGCCCAGGACCCCGCCAGGGCCGGGGCCGGGCCCACCACAGCGGCAGACTCCGGTGGGAAGGCAGTGCAGACCCAGCAGCCTTGCTCCGTGCGGGCCTCCTTGTCTGCAGACATCTGCTCCGGCTTAGCCAGTGACGGGGGCGGAGCCCACGGCCCAGGTGATTCCCAGCTTGCCCGCCGCTGAGCATGTGCCAGCCACGCAGGGCGTGTGGTGTGGTGGGGACGTGAGCTGTGGCCGAGGCTGCCAATGGCTTCGGACAGAGGCGATCCCAGAGCAGCCTCTGGCTGGAGAGTGGGTGGCCACCGTCAGTCTTGCTTTAAGTGGCTCAGAGGGAGGCGTGCTTGGCTAGAGCAACCTGGGGAAGGACTCCTGAGGTCAGACGTGGCGTCTGCTGTGTGGTGTGTGCCGGGTGCCAGGCACTGCCCGCTCTGCCCTGCCCCGTTCCCTGCTAAACATGGGTGCAGAGGGCCGCGGGGGGCCAGGGCGCAGCTCTGGAGCTGGGAGTCGGGCCCTGAGGTGGAAGGGCGTGGACACAGCGGCTGTGCGATGAGGCACTTCTCCCACGCCGTCTCTGCAGAGGCGTGGGGACCGCAGCCACGTCCGGCCCCTGCCCTGCCCCGCACGCGCTCCTGGGCCTGCCTCTCTCCGCTCCAGCGCTTCCTCCTTTCCATTGCGTGGTCAGTGGCTGCGGTCCTCGGGGCTGGGCGAGTGCAGCCATGGATGCTAAGTGGCGAGGCTGGTGTGGCTGGTGGTGCAGGCGCAGCCCGAGACTGTACTTGATGCCTGTCTCTGTTCTCTTCCCTCTATATTCACTTGCAGGCTGGACGGTTTTCCACCCAACGTCTGAGAGAGTGGCCCATAAGTCTAGTAGCAAACCTCGCGCTCGATTCCTCAGTGGACCCGTGTCTGTGTCCATCTGTCTGTATTTGTTCTTTTGTATTTTATCACCTCCCAGCCCTTGGTTCTCCCTCCCCGCTCCCTGTCTCCATCACCTCCATATGCTTTATAGGATGCCTCCCCTACGCCATTGAGCTCATTGATTTAATATCGAAACAGAGCCTTGTCCACACCCACCCATCTGGCCCCAGAGAGCACGGAGCTGCTCGCGGCTCCTGCCGGCACTGGCGGCACATGCAGTGGCCCCCCGCCCACACAGACCCGCCCGGCCCAGGCGCGCTGCACTTCTCTCGTCACCTTGTATTCTCGTGACGTTGGACATACTTTTATTTCTGTGGCTATTGTGACAAATACACACGTCCACTGGCCCAGTTCCAGCCTTCTCTCCATGCGTGACGTGCTTCACACGTGTCTGGACTTTGAAGACATGCATGTGAACGAGATAGTGCTGGCAGGTCACCGTAAAAGGCCCGTGTCACAACATGCAGAACCCCCGCCCCTGCATGCGGACATGGTTCACCCAGCCCCTCCGAGGCCTCTAGCTCCTGCACTGCACCCGGTGGCTCTCCCTGGCCTCGGGCTAGCGAGGCAGCCGGCTGTGCAGCCCACAAGCCCCTGACAGCACTCAGTCCCAGCCGCCCACGCCCCGGTGCCCTCCTGGGACCCGGACATGTGCCTGGGAATGGGGTACCTGCTCAGGGCTCTCCCAAATTGTTTCTCATCCCTCAGATGGATTGGCAAGGGAATCAAAAGCTGTGGGCTTCTAGATTTTTGTTTTTAACAGACAAATTAAGCTTTTTGCCAATTGGATTGGACATGCTGGTGTGGGCGTGTGGTCTTTTGCTTGTACAATAAAGATACATTGTGCTTGCTGGGACCTGAGGCCACGCCCACAGGAGGCACCCATCCCCCCAGAGGGCACGGCTCCTCCCAGGCAGCAGGCGGGTGGCAGGCGGGGACCAGGGAGAAGGGCTCTGTTCATGGACAGATGCTGGACAGATGGGGGGCGCGGGCTGCTGGGTAGTTGCCGGGTCAGGTGGGGGCCAGCTCTCCTCAGTCCTCGCCGTGGCGCGGGAGCTGCGGTGTGAGCACATGGGTCCCCAGGCGTCTCCTGGCAGAGGGCCTTGGTCCCTGCGGGAGGGCCGCCGCGCAGATGGGTGGTCCATGCGAGCAGGGGTTCCCCAGGGCCACGCCAGCCTCAGGCCATCACCACTCCCTGCACAGCCCTCTGGTTCTGCTTTTAGGGGTTTCCTTTTTTTTTCACTGTAACTTATTTTCCAACATAAAAGACAAACTTGAGGCTGAGCAGGGACCGGAGACTAGGTTTTGCTGCTGCCCTGGCCTGGGGGGAGGAGTGTGAGGCACAGGCAGAGCGGACGGGCCTGGCCCGGGGTAGGGGGAGGTTTCAGGGGCACCCACTGCCGGCTGGCCTGCTCCCTCGGCTGCTGCGAGGGCGATGATCCTGCTGTTTGCACAGCCCAGCCCGTGTTCAGGCCGTGACGTGGTCCCCTGGCTCAGGCTCTGTCTGGACTTGAAGACATGCTATGAGTTTCTAGATTGTTGTTTTGTGGGGCGAGGAGCGAGCAGCCTGCACTGGGCCCTCTTGTCGGGGGCATGAAGCCGTGAGCTCCCAGCTGGGGCTGCAACACCCAGGACCCCTCCCTTCGGTGCTGGTCCCCCCCTCGGCTCCGGGAGCTCCTGTCAGCAGGTGCCTGGTGACCAGGGGCCCACAACAGGGAAGGACATTGGTCTGGCAGCTGAGAGGTTGGTCACGGGGAGGTGGAGCAGAGCTGGAGTCCGGGTGCGAGCCCGCCTAAGCCGGAGGGTAGCAGAGGGTTTCGGTTCTCCCCCTAAAAGGAACAGGAGATGAGTCTTTGGAAAAGTCAGCCGTGTGTGAAGTTCAGAAGCTCCCTGGACTCAGAGATGAGGCAGGTGGCGATGGTGGTGCCTCCGCAGAGCTGTGGGCAGTGCCAGGCGCTGGAAGGCGGTGCCTGGGGGAGAGGTGGCCAGGCCTGGGCCGAGAGCAAGGCGGGCGCCCGGGGCGGGCAACCCTGCCGACTCCCGAGCTGCTGCTCCCCCTGCAGGCCCCGGCCCGGTGGACGGCGGGGCCGCCCTTCGGGCTGCGGAGCAAAGGTGTCCTGGTGCCCTGCTGTCAGCCGGGCCCTCTCCTCCCTCCTCGGGGACGTCGTGTGCTCCGGGCCTTTGGCTCATGCCCGGTTTCCTCGCTGCGGCAAGGTTATCTCTGGGGCCTGAGGCTCACTGGCATGTTCCCTCCGGCCTCCTGGGTGGCTCTGCTGTGGGGGCTGTGGGAGAGGCCCGGGGGCAAGGAGGAGAGCCTCCATGCAGCCTGCAGGCTGTCCGAGGGCTGGCCTGGGCCTGGGCCTGTGTGGCCCAGACGCTGCCGCAGGGCCTGCTCCACAGCCAGTGGGACTTGCCTCCGCTGGGAGGTTGGTGGCTCAGTCCACAGACACCAGAGCAGTGCATGGGCGCCACCTCGTGTCCTCTCTGCCAGACCCAGTGCGCACAGCCACTGTCGGGGTGCACCACCCCTCAGCGACGTGCCTCATCGGGCGGTGGGCAGTGGGGAGCCCCACAGGGCCGGCCTCCGACAGCACCTGAGCATCATCCCCCCCACCCCACCCCCGTTTATAAGCGCCCCCTCAGGCACCGGCGAGGGGAGGCATCGCCTGGCAGCCAGCCAGAGGCCGGGGAGGTGGAGGTGGCGCCCAGCCGGCTGGCTGTCCATGCCAGGAGCAGCCCTGTGCCTGTGCCGGGGTGAGCGGGCGAAGGCGGGCCCTGGCACCCCTGCCGCCACGCGCTGACAGAGCAGCCGCGGCCTCCGTGCTGCCCGCAGCACGGACCTTCCTGGTGTCCTGGGCCGGAGGCTGGCTCCTCCTCCCGGGGCCTTGGCCGAGGACGGAGTCCTGCAGGGACACCTCTCTCCACAGGAAACTAGGGGTGGGGCTGGTCTGCTTTTCACCCCGACACCCCGAGGCCTCCCTCCTCGGGTTCCCTGTGGGGCCTGTGTCGGCCCCACGGCTCCTGGCGCCTCGCTGTGCCGAAGCCTGCGGCGGAGCCAGGCGCACCACAGTGCATGTGGGCGTGGCGAGCAGCCAGGGCGGGCGGCGCAGGCCGGGGACAGGCCGAGGGCCAGGGCTGTGGGCGCCAGCACCCGTGGCCCAGCGGCGTGAGCGCAGACATGGCTGGAAGTCCCTCGGAGGGCCCGGCTGTCTGTGCTCGGCTTTCCCTGCCTGTCAGGCGTGGGGCGGGCCTGTGTGGCTCCACCTGAGCACGGTGGCCGTGGCCGCCGGCCCGGGTTCCCGTGAGGTCCCTGGGCTTCCACTGCAGACCTCCGGGTCTGAGCCGGCACCCGGCCGCGGTGGCCGTCCAGGAGGACGGAGCCAGCCCTGCCCCAGAACGGCGGCCTGGCGGCCGCTCAGAACCCACTGGGCTGTGGAAACCCGGCTGGTGTTCAGGCCCGTGTCCTGGGTCACGCTGGGGCCTGCTACAGGCTAGGCGCTAAGGCTCCCCCCTCCCCCGAGAGCATGACAGGGTGCACAGACAGGCTCACCCGGGCGGGGGTCTGGCTGTGCTTGTCCCTCTGCTTTTCTGTGCTCCTTGGAGCCGCAGGATGAAGGGAGCCCGGCGCGCTGTGCGGGCCTCCGGGGCGCGTGCTGGGGCTGCAGCCCCGAGTGGCGTGGGTGTGCCAGGGCCTGCTGCTGTGAGGGCCGTGGCGGGAGCCAGACCCTCCCTGCACAGCCTTGCTGAGTGACCTTGGGGATGGCCGAGCCCCTGTGTCCCACCTCAGCTCCGGACTCCCTCTCCGCTCCCTCTCCGCTCTCTGGGGCAGACTGTCAGGGCGGCCGACGCTGAGGTCAGCGTGCGCCGTCCGTCCGTCCGCACAGACGGGCCTGCAGTGCTGGCGGGGCCGCCTGCCTGCCTGCCGGGAGGAGACACCAGACCCAGTGGAAGAGAATCGCCCCTGCTCTCCCTCCCCAGACAGGCCTGCCTGCCCTCCTCCCGCGCTGGCCTCAGCCCGCAAAGCAATGTATCTTTTTGCACTCGGAAAGCCCCATGGCCTGAGGGCGGCCGGCTCCAGAGCCAGCTCACACCTGGCGGCCGGGGCCTCCCAGAGCCCTGCCTTAGAGCCGAGTGGTGAGCGCGGCCCTTTTCTTGGGTTGGTTTCTTTTTCTTTCCTTTTTTGGGATGTGTTTCTAGAGATGCACTCTTCTCTCTGAACGTGGGCTTGGCCTGCACCTCCGCCCTCAGCGAGCTCACCAGCTGCACCCCGAGCCGAGCCGGGGCGCCCAGAGCCCGAGGCCGTCCTTCCGCTCGGCCGCCGGCCCTGCTCCTCCTCGCACGCCGACGACTCCCTTAGAGTGGCTTGTCCCGTGCTGCCGCCGGCCTAACCCTGTGGTCTGTGTCGTTCTCTCTCCCTTGCAGGGTCTGCCTTGAAGCGTCTCTGTCTAGGCAAAGAGCACAGCAGTCGTAATTATCAGTTTTTCACTCGTCCGCTCTCCATCGCATGGGCTTTCTGTGGCTAGTGGCCCTCGGCTTCCGCGGCCGCCTGCAACCCAGGGCCGGCGGGCGGCAGGCGTGGGCCTGCACTGTGCCCGCCCTCCGTGGGCACCACTCACCACTGCCTGGCAGGGCAGCCCCCGGCGGTGCCCCTTTCATCTCTGTGGGTCTGAGTGTGCATTCCGGTCAGTTCGCCTCTAAAGCTGCCTCCGGACATCACACGTACCCATCGCTGATTGGCTCCTTTTCCAAACCTAGGAAGGAGGGCTCCCGTGGGTGCTCAGGAGGGTGCCAGGGCGGGGGCGGGCAGAGCGGGACCACCTGTCTGGCCGCCCGCCGCTCATCTCGTGCCTTTTTCATTTTTTTATTTTCTGGCTGAAACATTCATGTAGACATAGCTCCCGTGTGTAGCCTCTCATTACTAACGCTCAACTGTTGTGTCTGCTTTTTTGTTGCTCGCCACCGAAGTAGACTACACTTTGCAATGGCTTGTTTGAAGAGATGGTCATTGGGTTACTTTTAAATGCGTAACTTAAAAGAGTGGCCAATTCAAAATTGCCAACCAGAAATTCTGTGTTGAAGAAAGGGAGGGGCACCATTTTTTAAAAGTGAAACGTCCTGTTTTGGTCGTTGAAAACACACCTTTTAGTGGCGTGGGCAGTGCCCTGCCTTTGCCAGCTCTGAGCCGCGGTCAGGCCCCACAGCCTTACTCCTGCTCCAGCTGTGGGGCAGCCTCAGGCGGCGCCTAGATGGCGGGCCCATGGCAGGTGGAAGGCTCTAGGTCTGTGCCCTTTATCAGCACCGCCCCCAGTGCTCTGGCCAGCAGAGGTGCAACTTCTGTGTCTTAAATTCAAACACCACGCCACTGAGTCCCAGCAGTGCCAGCGACCCGCCCACACACAGCTGTGTGCCCCGAGCAGCCCCTCGGCGTCCTCACGTCGGAGCTGAGCGTGCTGGCCAGACGGTTGCCTCCCATCCGCACCAGGAGGTTCCTTCCCGAGCCCTCCCGGGTCTGGCAGGCCGAGCAGCGTGGGCACAGAGTGGATGCTGCAGCGGCCCTGTCGCCCGCCTGGCTGAGGAGGGGTGATGCCCAGGCCCCCCGGCCTGCTGAGTGCTTCACACGCCCACGGCGGGCACGCGGGTCCCTAATCAGACCATCTCCTGAAGCAAGGCGTTGCCTGGCCTGTGCGAGACCATTGAGCGTGCAGCCGGCCCGTCGCCGTGGTGAGGCCGCCAACGCTGCCTGTGTGCCTCCCCAGGGTCCTCCACCAGCAGCCTGGCCCCGGGCCCCGAGCCGGGCGCCCCCGCCCCGCACGCCCAGGCGCAGGTGAACAACAGCAACAACAAGAAGGGCACCTTCACGGACGACCTGCACAGGCTGGTGGACCAGTGGGCCAGCCAGGCGGCCGGGGCCCCGCCGCTGAAGCCGTCGCTGAACCAGCTGAAGCAGACGCAGAAGCTGCAGGACATGGAGGTGGCCGCCAGCTGGCCCCCAGCCTCCAGCGAGGTTCGGGCTGTAAGTGGGGCGCGGCGGGGTCAGAGGACAGCATGGGAGCTGGGCTGTGACCTCAGGTTTCAGCAGAGCAGCAGCTGGGTACATGTAGGTGGCCTGGGTACATGTAGGTGGTGCCCCGGGTCTGGTGAAATCAGGCCAGGGATGTAGGGGGCCTGCATACTGCCCTCAGGGGCACCTTGTTGGGCTCGGGTACGGGGGGCAGAAGCCAGGAGCTGTTGTCTGACCGTGTGGCTGTGAGTCTGCACCCGCAGAGGGTGCTCCCGGTCCAGGGTTCCAGAGGGATTATGCGAGGCGTGCTCTCCCGAGGTGTTTGCAGAGTTCGCGGGTGAGGCCGTCTGGTCTCAGAGTTCTTTTTTGAGTGTGGGCTGCCCTCCTGTGACCTTTTCTTTTGAGAAATGCCAGCACCTGGGGCAGGTCAGCGTTCTGCAGGGCTCTCAGTGCCTCGCCTGCACGCTGTGGCTGACCTTTGCTACTTTGTCCCAGCCTCCATCCCGGGAGGGTAAGGTTTCGCTAATGGGTTCCATTTCTTTTATAGTTTTAGAACAGTGTGGAGTTTCTCTTTCTGTTAAACTCTGCTTTTCTAGCAATTGGTACTTCTCTAATTTATCCAAGTTTTCACATTAATTGTCATTAAAGTTCATGACCTGCCCATGCGAAGCAGCTGGGCACCCCAATAGGGTCTGTGAACGGCATTTGCCTTTTCAAGCAACTCTTCTTGGCTCTGATATTCTTTATTGTGTGTTTCATGGAGTTCTTCCTTTTAGTCTTTCTTTCCTTCTGTCTGTGGGTTGCCATTTTTGTACAGGAAGTTTGTTGCGATGTGCAGATCCTATTTCCCCTTGGAGCACAGGCTTCAGCTGCGGAATTCCCAAGTTTCTGTTACGTAGCATTTTCTTTGACCTTCAGCTCAAAATATTTGCAATTTAATTTTAAATACTTTATTAATTTCCTCGTGATCTTTGTATTGACCGTTTGTTTATTTTTTGTTGTTTGGTTTTTTGTTTTGTTTTGTTTTGTCTAATTGAACTGATTAGAACAAACTGAGTTTTCAGTTTGTTAAACGTTGCGGGACTGGCTGTCAGGCTTGGTCACACCGCACGGAGGATGGCGGCCGCCCCTTCCTTCCCTCCAATGGCCCTCCCCGCCTGAGCCTCGCTCCCTCCTCTCTGGGGCCGCAGCCCCGCTGGCAGGCACACCGCCTCTGGGCTGACTCCTCGTGGCCCTTCTCCCTGACTCTGCGGCACAGCTGAGCCCCCCGTGCAGCCCCAGGCCCTGCGAGCCCACCTGGACCGGCGTCCGCTCCACGGCTGGCCCCACGCTGCTCAGCCGGGCCATGCCTTGGCCTCCCCCGGCTGCTCACCAGTGGCTTTGTGTGTTGGTTTGTTCATTATTTTTATGAATATCTAAGTAACAACTTACCGATTTAATCCTGCTGAGTGAGGTTCCGTAGCATTCAGAACATTCACAATGTTGTACAGTCATCGCCCTGTCCACATTAGACCATGCTCACTGTCCCAGGCTGAGGGGCGCCTCAGACTGCCTGCCCCGGGCCTGGCTGCCCCCGTAGCTCCTCTGCGTCCGGCTCCCGCAGGCAGGGCACGGCTGGCGCCTCTGGAAGTGCAGTCACGTGGCCTTTGCCCTTCCCTCCGGCTTTCTGCACTTCATGGTATTCGTGTGGTAGCATGTTTTAGAACTTCATTCTTCCCCCTAATTTTTAAAGATTGTGTAAAATACATATAACAAAATTTGCCATCCTAATCATTTTAAGTGCCAGTTCATTGGCATTGAGTACATTAACACTGTTGTTCAACCATCACCACCATCCATCTCCAGAACTGGTTTATCTTGCACCACTGAAATTCTGTGCCATTGAAAACACCTCCCTACAGAAGCTCCGCCCCCGGCCACCACCGCTGCCTCCTGCCTTTATGACTCTGACTCTCTAGGTCAGGTCCCCATGTGAGTGGAATCACACAGTATTTGTCATTTCGTACCTGGCTTATTTCACCTTGCATAATGCTCTCATGGTTCACCCGTATTGTAGGCTGTGGCAGAATGTCCTTCCTTTTCAAGGCTGGATAACATTCCATATACCACATTTTGTTTATTCACTGATCCACCCATGGATGGTTGGGTTGCTTCTGCCTTTTAGCTGTTCTGAATAATGCTGCTGTGAACGTGTTTGAGACCCTGCTGTGAGTTCTTCCATCCATATACTCAGCAGTGGAATCACTAGATCACATGGTAATTCTGTTTTTAATTTTTTAAGGAATTGCCAAATTGTTTTTTACGGTGGGTTGAACCATTTTATGTTCCCACCATCATACACAGAGGTTCCAGTTTCTCCTCATTTTTGTCAATACTTTCTATTGTTGTCTTCTTTTTAAAATAGGTGTAGTATCTCATTGTAGCTTTAATTTGCATTTCTGTAGTGATTAGTGATGTTGAAATGTTTTCATTTGCTTATTGGCCCTTTGTATGTCTTCTTTGAAAAAATAACATTTCAAGTCCTCTACCCATTTTAAAATAGCATTGCTTTCTTGTTGAGTTTTAGGAGTTCTGTATTCTGGATATTTATACCTTACCAGACATATGGTTTGCAAATATTTTGTGTCATTGTGTGGGTTGCTTTTTTATCCTGTGGATAGTGCCTTTTGATACACAAAAGTTTTTAATTTTCATGAAGACCAATTTATCTATTTTTTTTTTCTTTTGTTGCCTCTGTCTTTGGTGTCGTAGCCAAGAAATCATTGCCAAATCCAAAGTCATGAAGATTCCCCTATGATTCCTTCTCAGAGTTTAATCATCCATGTGCTATTCAGATTTTGGCTCTTACATTTATCCCTTTAATCTATTCTTTTGCATATGGATGTCCAGTTTTCCTACAATATTTGTTGAAAAGACTGTCCTTTCTCCATTGAATGGAGTTGGCACCCTTGCTAAAAGTCAGTTGACCAAATGTCTCTATTCTATTCCATTGGTCTCTATGTCTGTCCTTTTGCTAGTATCATACTTTCTGTAGCTTTATGGTAAGCTTTGAAACCAGCCAGTGTAAGTCCTTCAACTTTGTGTTTCTTGGTTATTGGCCATCCCTCAAGAATCCTAATGGTGTGTGTGTGTGTGTGTGTGTGTGTGTGTGTGTGTACATGCGCGCATGCTTTTAGGATGACTTTTTTTTTTTTAATAATGCCATTGAGATTTTAATAGTGATTGCATTAAATCTGTATATCACTTTGGGTAGTATTAACATATTAATAATACTAAGTCTTTCAATCCATAAACATTGCATGCCTTATTTGTGTCTTTCTTAATTTCTTTTTGTAATTTTTTTTAGTTTTCAGTGTCTTACTCTTTCAACTCTTTATATTTACTCCTATTCTTATCTATACTATTGTGAGTATATTGTGTTCTTAATTTATTTTTTAGATTACTCATCATTCATGCATGGAAACTTTGAAACTTTGCTAAATTTATGAATTAGTTCTAACAGGTTTTTTGGTGGATTTTTAGTGCCATCTACATAAAAGATCATGTCACCTCTGCATAGAGATAATTTTACTTTTCATTTCTAATATTGTTGCCTTTTACTTATTTTTTTTCTTGCCTAATTTCTCTGGCTAGACCTTCTAATGCTGTATTAAATAGAAGTGGCAAAAGCAAATATCCTTGTCTTGTTTCTAATTTTAAATCTTTTACCATTGAATATGATATTATTTGTGTGTGTTTTAGATATGTATATCAGGCCTCTATGATATTGAGGAAGTGCATTCTGTTTCTAGTTTCTTGAGTGCTTTTATTATGAAAAAGTTAATTTTGTCAAATGCTTTTGCTGCATTAATTATGAATGGTATATCACATTGATTTTCATATGTTAAACCAACCTTGCATTCCTGGGATAAAACCCAGCTAGTCATGGTGTATACTCCTTCTAATATGCTCCTGAATTCATTTTGCTAATATATATATTTTCTTTTTTCTGACTAATATTTTATTGAAGTTTTTGCCATCAATATTCATCAGGAGTATTAATCTGTAATTTTCTTGTTTTGTGTTTATCTGGTTTTGGTATCAGGGTAATGCTGGCCACATAGATTGAGTTAGGAAGTGTTCCCACCTCTTCAACTTTTAAGAAGAGATTAAGAAAGATTTTGTATTCTTTCTCTTTTAAACGGTGGAATTCACCAGTGAAGTCATCTAGTCCTGGGCTTTTCTTTTTTGAGAGGTTTTTGATTACTGATTCAATTTCACTATTGCTATAGGCCTATTCAGATTTTCTGTTTCTTCTAAGGTGAGTTATGGTAAAAGAAATCTTTTTGTTTTATGTGAGTTATCCAGCTGGTAGCTAAAACTTTGTCAATTTGTTCATCTTTTCAAAGAATTAATTTTGGTTTCATTGATTTTTCTCTATTGTTTTTATATTCTTTGTTTTGTTTATCTTTATTATAATATATAATTAGTTTATTAATTTAAGATCTTCTATTTTTTAATACAGGATTTACAGCTATAAATTTTCCTCTGAGAATTTCTTTCTCTTTGTCTGAAATATAGATGTGTTGTCTCTTCATTTGTCCCAAGGTACTTTCTAATTTTCCTAACTCTGGTTAAGAGTAAACAACTAAATTTGTTGTTTAATTTCTGCACATGTGTCAGTCTTCTAGTGTTTTTTTGTTATTGATTTCTAATTTCATTAATTGTGTTAGAAAAGATACTTTGTATAATTTTAATCTTTTAAAATGGATTAAGACTTGTTTCATAGCTTACTATATATCCTATTTTGGAGAATCATCCATGTGCTATTGAAAAGAAATTATATTCTAGCCCAGCTTGTGTTGCTTAGTGATTGAACATCAACTATGAACCAGGAGGTCACGGTTTAATTCCTGGTCAGGGCATATGGCCAGGTGATGGGCTTGATCCGCCAGTATGGGGCGTGCAGGAAGCAGCCTATCAATGATTCTCTCTCATCATTGATGTTTCTATCTCTCTATTCCTCTCCCTTTCTCTTTTCAGTCGATAAAAATATAAAAAAGAAAGTATATTCTGCTATTGTAGGTTGGAGTATTTTGTAAATATTTCTTAGGGCTAATTGGCTTATGGGGATGTTCAGGTCTCTTTCCTTACTGATGGGTCCAATTGTTCTATTTATTGGGAGTGAAGTATTGACGTCTATAACTATTAGTGTAGAATTCTCTAATTCTCTCTCTCTCTTTGTATCATTATTAAGTTGGAGCTCTGTTGTTAGATACGTATAAATTTATATATCTTGATGGATCCAATGTAATATCCTTCTTTATCTCTTATAACCTTTTTTGACTTAAAATTTATTTGGTCTGATAATAAAATAGTCACTCAGCTCTCTTTTTCATCCTTTTACTTTCAACCTCTTTGTGTCTTTGTATCTAAAAGGAGTCGCTTACAGATAAGCATATAGATTAATGAAGCTTTTTTATTCATTCTATCAATCTCTGCTTATTAATTGGAAAGTTTAATCCCCTTACATTTAAAGTAATTATGGGGATAGAGAAACCAAGATGGCGGCACAGGTAAACGCCTAACTGCAGCCTCGCACAACAATTTAAAAAAAATACAACTAAAATTCAAAATGGACATAATCCAGACTACAGGAAAGTTGACTGACTGGAAATTCTACAACTAGAAGGAAAGAGAAAACCAGAAGGAAAACCAGAGGAGCTGTAAAAGCCTAAAGTGCAGAGACACAGTGTGCACGTGGGGAGAGGACGGAGTCGGAGAGGAGGGGGCGGTTGAGTGCCTGGCTGATGTTCCCCAGAGGGAAGGAGATAAAAGCTCCGGACTGTGCTGAACCCCAGTTCCCACTGCGCTGAACCCCAGTTCTGGACGAGACCCTGAGGACCCAGGTTCATACAGAAGGAATCTGGGCTGTAAGACAGAAACTCAGGGGAGCAGCGAAAGGCAGAGTCCCGGACACACACACATTGTGCGCAGAGGACGGACTGTTGACTGTGCCGCTGGATTGCCCTAGCAGGAAGGAAACAAAAGCTCTGGACTGTGCTGAGCCCCAGTTCCGACTGCACTGAACCCCAGTTCTAGGCCAGACCCTGGGGATTCAGGCTCATATGGAGGGAATCTGGGCTGTAAGGTGGAAACTCGGGAGCAGCAAAAGGCAGAGTCCTGGAGGTGTGCACAATTGCCCTAGTGGGGAGGAGACAAAAGCTCCGAACTGCACTGAACCCCACTTCCAACTCCACTTCCAACTGCACTTGGAGTGCAGTTCTGGGCTCATTGGGGGAGAGACTAGACTGTCTAATAGTGGCGAAACTCAAGGGCACCTTTCTTTCAGAGGTGCTTGCAGCAAGTACCAAAGGACACTGAGGAACACAGACTCAGGAACCTCATAAGGCGGGGCTGACAGGAAGCCAAGGCTGTAGGCTCCACCCTGAAACTCTGCCCCATCCAACCTGAGCACAGAGGCTTTTGCAGTTTTCCAAATCTAGTCAAATAAGGCTGTCTCCTGGCATAGACACAGCTGATCCTCACAGCCGATTGGCCTGGAGGTCAGTTCCTCCCAGTGATACCAACAAGAATCAAGACTTAACTACAATAAGACTATACACACAGTCCACAAAGGGGTGCACCAAGAGTGTCCACCTCAGGTAACTAACTGGGAGGCTGACCCACTGGGCCATATAGGACACCAAACACGCAAAGCCACCCTACCAACTCAGGGAAGCAGCAAAAATGCTGAGACAAGGAAACAGATCACAAACCAAAGAAATGGAGGACAACAAGTGACTAGATATAGAGTTCAAACCCACATTATAAGGTTTTTCAAGAATTTCCTAGAAAATGCCAATAAAATAAATGAGACCTATGAGGATATGAAAAGAAATCAACTAGAAATAAAGAATACATTGTCTGAAATAAAAAATATTATGCAGAGTCCTAAAAACAGAATGAAAGATAACAAGAATCAAGTCAAAAATTTGGAACATAAAGAGCCAGAAGACACTCCTCCACAGAAGCAAGAAGATAAGAGAATCCAGAAACTTGAAGATATGTAAGAAACCTCTGGGACAACTTGAAACAAACCAACATCAGAATTATGGGGGTCCCAGAATAAGAGAGAGAGCAAGATACTGAAAACATACTGGAAGAAATAGTGACAGAAAACTTCACCCACCTGTGAAAGAATTATACTTACAAGTCCAGAAAGCACACAGAATCCCAAACAAAAGGATTCCAAAGAGGACCACACCAAGACACATCATAATTAAAATTCCAAGAGCAAAAGACAAAGAGAGAATATTAAAAGCAGCAAGAGAAAAGCAGGTAATTACCTATAAAGGAGCACCCATATGATTGTCAGTTAATTTCTCAACAGAAACCATGCAGGCCAGAAGGAAATGGCAAGAAATATTCAAGGTGATGAATAGGAAGAACCTACAGCCAAAAATACTCTACCCAGTAAAGCTATCACTCAGAATCAAAGGCCAGATAAAGATCTTCACAAATAAAAAAAAGCTAAAGGAGTTCATCACCGCCAAACCAGAATTATATGAATTGCTGAAGGGGGTTCTTTAGGAAGAGGAAGAAAATAAAGATAAAAATTATGAACAACAAATATGTGACTATCAACAAGGGAATCTAAAAACCAAGGAAATTAAAAAACCTGATGATCAATATTAACTGGTGAATATAATAGAATCAGAGGTTTGGAAAGGGATGGACTGATGATTCTCGGGGAAAAGGGGAGATGGGGGTGTTGGAAGAGACTGAACATAAACTGTGCACCTATGGATGAGGACAGTGGGTGGTGGGGAAAGGGCAGAGGGTGGGTTGGGAACCTGGTGGAGGGGAGCAATGGAGGGGGTGCGGAAATGAGGAACATTTGTAATAATATGAAAAATAAAGATTTAAATAAATAAATAAAGTAATTTTGGGAAGGAAGGACTTCTGCCATTTATTTTCTATATAACATGTTTTTATTCCTCAATTTCTCCATTATTGCTTTTAAAAATATATTTGTACTCAGCCAGTGTGTTTCAGTGGTTGAGAATTGACCTATGAACCAGGAGGTCCCAGTTTGATTCCTGGTCAGGGTATTTGCCCAGTTTGCAGCTCATTCCCCAATAGGGGGTGTACAGGAGGCAGTATATCAATGATTCTCTCTCATTGATATTTCTATTTCTCTACCTCTCCCTTCCTCTCTGAAATAGAAGTTCTTTATAGTGCATAATTTTGATTCCCTTTCTGTTTACCTTTAGGAGATTACAATTAACATATTAAATTTATCACACCTAGTTTGAATGATACCAACTCTTTTAAATAGTATATAAATACTCAGCTCCTCCATATTTCCATCCTACCCTCTTTGTATTGTTTTTGTCACAGATTGAATTTTTTAAAATATATATATTTTTTTATTTCAGAGAGGAAGGGAGAGGGAGAAAGAGATGGAAACATCAATGATGAGAGAGAATCATTGATCAGCTGCCTTCTTTACACTCCCCACTGGGGGTTGAGCCCGCAACCCAGGCATGTGCCCTTGACTAGCATCAAACCTGAGACCCTTCAATCCACAGGCCAACAATCTCTCCACTAAGCCATACTAGCTAGGGCTGAATTTTTTAATGTTGTGTGCCTATTAACATACATTTATAATTATTATTTATTACACTTGCCTTTTAAGTTATACATGGGGAAAAAAGGAATTAAAACGAAAGTCCAATATATTCACCTGTGTAGTTACTTTCTTTTTTCTCCATAGGGCTCTAAGTTACCACCTATTATTCCTTCATTTCAGCCTAAAGAACTCCCTTCAGCATTTCTTGTGGGGCAGATTTTTTAGAAGCAACCTCTTTAGTTTTTGTTTATCTAAGAGTCTTAATTTCTCCTTCATTCTTGAAGGATTATGTCATTAGACATAGAATTCTTGGTTGACAGACTTTTCTTTCTGTTCTTCAAGTGTTTCTTTTACTGATCTCTCTTCTCCATCTTAGATGCTCATAATGCATAAGTTGGGTTGCTTAATAGTATCCTACAAATACCTTAGGCTCTGTATACTTTTCTTTATTCTTTTTCTCTTTCTGCTTCCCACACTCCTTAATTTCAATTATGTGGTTTCAAGTTTGTAATTATGTACTCTGCCTGCTCTGTCTGCTGTTGGTTCCCTCCAGTAGAATTTTAAATTTCAGTTCTTGTATTTTAGCTCTCATATTTCTGTTTGGTTCCTTTTATAATTTCTGTCTCTATTGATATTCTCATGTTGTTCATCTGCCATTTTCCTGGTTTCCTGTTTTTTCATGGTTTCCTTTAGCTCTGTCAGCATATTTAAGATAGCTGATTTACCCTAGCCTGTTTAGTCTGATAATAGAGTGTTGGCCCTCAGACTGAAGGGTCTTAGGTTCAATTCCGGTCAAGAACACAGAGTTCAGGTGCAGGTTTGATCCTTGGCCCTGGTTTGGACGTGAGGCAGTCATTCGATGTGTTTGTCTCACATCAGTATTTCTCTCTGTCTCTCCCCCTCCTTCCACTCTCTCTAAAAATCAGTGGAAAAAATTATCCTTGGGTGAGGATTAACGACGACAATAACAAAGACCGCTGATTTAAAGTCTTTGTTTAGTATTAATAACTCCAAAATCTAGACTTCCTCAGGAGTGGTTTCTGCTAATTATTTTCCCCTTTGTATGAGCCATGCTTTTCTAATTATTTGCATGTTTTGTGGTTTCACATTGAAAACAGGACATTTGAATTTTTAAGTAGTAACTCTGAAAATCACATTCTCATTTCCCCCAGTACTTGCTGGCTTTATTTGTTGAAGACTTAGCTTGTGTTTAGCCATTGTTTTGACTAAGATTTTCTTGAACACCAGGAGCTTAATTTGCCTGAACCTTTACTTCTTATTTCACTAATAGTGAAGACTTAGGACCCAATCAGGTCTTTTCTGTACAGTATCTTGCTCTGGGCATGCACATGGCTGTCTAGATTCCCTAGTACACAATACTTTTGAATATCCTAATATCCCAAAGAAACTCTCTTGCATGCTTTCCTATCCTGGCTGTAGGCAGCTTGTGTATGTTTCAGTCATGATCTTTGGCTCTGAGCAATTGTGGATGTTTTGATTGTCTTGCAATGTTTTTAGTCATACAAGCCATTTTTCTGCCCTGATCAGACAGAGATATGTGAACCTTGTGTCAGCCCTTCCGGTGTGTCAGGTGGCCTCCAGACAGATTAGGACAGATATACAAAATAATCTGTGAATAAGATCTCTGTCCCCTCCAGAACCATGGGCCAGGGTTCCACCCTGGGAATGTAGCCTGCCTTCAAGATAGCTCTAAAGCCAGGGAGGGAATGGGCCAAGGGCCAGTAAAATACCACAGTGCTTTCCTACTTTGAAAATTTTGCCTTTTTCTTTACTTGCCTTTTGCTTCTACTTGATTGCTATAAACCTTTAGCTGTTCTCTGAAGTTTGGATAAAGTTAGTTCTGACAGTTTCTGGTCATTCTTTCAGTGCTTCCGTGGAAAGATAAAAGTTTGGAGCTACCTACTCTTCTTTGCTGACATCACTCTTAATGAGTTTCTCTGTGTTTGTGTATATTCTGTCCATTATTGAAAGAGGAATTTTTAAATTTACCATCACGGTCATGGGTTTGTGTATTTCTTATTGTAGTTCTTTTGTTTTTTGCTATATATTTTTTGAAGCTATGTTATTGGGTATATTCAAATTTACATTTATCATGTCTGACTTGTGAGTTGAACTTTTAATATTACCAAGTATTTCTATTATGATTTAAAAATATTTTTTTTTTATTGCCCTAGCTTGTCTGGCTCAGTGGATAGAGTGTCAGCCTGCGGAATAAAGAGTCCCAGGTTCAATTCTGGCCAAGGGTTCATGCCCAGGTTGTGGGCTTGATCCCCAGAAGGGAGCATGCAGGAGGCAGCCTATCAATGATTCCTTCTCATCATTGATATTTTTGTCTCTCTCTCCCTCTCCTTCCCCCTCAAAAGTCAATAAAAATATTTTTTAAATATATTTTTATTTAATTCAGAAAAGAAGGGAGAGGGAGAGAAAGATAGAAACATCAATGATGAGAAACCAAGATGGCGGCATAGGTAAATACCTAAATTGCTGCCTCACACAAGAATTACAAAATTACAACTAAAAGACAAAACGTCTATCACCCAGAACCATAGGAAAGCTGGCTGAGTGGATATTCTACAACTAGAAGGAAAGAGCAAAGAGCATTGAGATATGCACAGCGCTGAAAAGCTGAGGTATGGAGGCGCGCATATTGGGCTGACAGCGGGCGACTGGGTGCTTTTTGAAACCTGAAGGGAGATAAGTTCCCGATTACTCTGAACTCCAGTTTCTGGGGAGACACTGGGGATGCAAACCCCTACAGGGAGAAGCTGGACTGTCTGCCATCAGGTTGGAAAGTGAGAGTGACTTTCTTGCAGAGATGCACCCAGAAATCATTGTTTACTGCACTGGGGTGCTGGACGCAGAGATGCGGAAACTCAGAGTTGCAGAGATGGCTGACTGGCAGTCATTGCTGTTTGCCATGCCTAGCCTAGGGACTCCTTGAGACCCTGCTCCACACAATCTACAAACCCACCCAAGCTGCAAACAGTGGTTTTTGCATAAAAATGGCCTGCCATATTGCAGCTTAACCTAACAAACTGAAGCTCTGGTCAGACAGCTCCAAAACCTCCAAACCCCAAGCGAAGAGGAGGAAACTGTAGTACTCACTGTAGCTCCTGCAAGATGGCCTCAGACAGTAGCTGACCTGAACCCCATCGGAGATCCAGAAGCCAGTGTATCTGGTGGTCAGTATGAGACACCAGATTACAACTCCTCACATCCATAAGTGACACATTCAAGAGGCAGACTCAGTGAGCACCAAAACCCCATGGAAACAAGTCCTGCCCCATAAGGGTGTCTCCAGCGCAGCAGTTATAGACACAGCGGGTCCTCACAGCCAAATGGCTTGGAGGTCACTACCTCCCAGTGAAACCAACAAAAATCAAGAGTTAACTACAAACTGACAAAGACATAGATCCAGATACATGGAAGCATGCAAAAGACTGAGCATTCTCAAAGGGAAGGGGATGGGTGGGGGATGGGTAGAGGGAGTAGAGGAGGGAAAGAGATCAACCAAATAACTACATGTATATATACATAACCCATGGACACAGAAAATAATGGGGCCTGGGGAGGGGCTAGAAGTGGGGGGGGGGGGGAAGTGTAACATCTGTAATATTTTTAACAATAAAGATTTTTTTTTTTAAGTTAACTACAACAAGGCTGTGAACAGTCCACAGGGAGGCCAACCCATTTTGCCATATAGGACACCTAGCACACAAAGCCACCCTACCAACTCAGTGAAGCAGCAAAAATGTGGAGACAAACACCACAAATGAAGGAAACGGAGGAAAACAAATGACTAGATATAGAGTTTAAAACCACAGTTATAAGGTTTTTTAAGAATTTTCTAGAAAAGGCCAATAAATTTAATGACACCCTCAAAGATATGAAAAAGGACCAACTAGAAATTAAACATACATTAACGGAAATAAAAAAATATTATACAGAGACACAACAGCAGACTAGAGGAATTCAAGAATCAAGTAAAAGATTTGAAATACAAAGAAGCAAAAAAAGCACTCAACTGGGAAAACAAAAAGAAAAAAGAATCCAAAAATGTGAAGATAGTATAAGAAGCCTCTTGAATGACTTCGAGCATACCAACATCAAAATTATGGAAGTGCCAGAAGAAGAGAGAGCTCAAGATACTGAAAACATACTGGAAGAAATAATGATAGAAAACTTCCCCCACCTGGTGAAAGAAATAGACTTACAAGTCCAGGAAGGACAAAACACACCAAACAAAAGGAATCCAGAGGACCACACCAAAGACACATCATAATTAAAATGCCAAGAGCAAAAGACAAAGAGAAAATCTTAAAAGCAGCAAAAGAAAAACAGTTAATTACCTACAAGGGAGCACCCATACAATTGTCAGCTGATTTCTCAACAGAAACTATGCAGGCCAGACGGAATGGCAAGAAATATTCAAAGTGATGAATAGCAAGAACCTACAACCAAGATTACTCTACCCAGCAAAGCTATCATTCAGAATTGAAGGTCAGATAAAGAGCTTCACAGATAAGAAAAAGCTAAAGAAGTTCAATACCACCAAACCACTATTAGATGAAATGCTGAGAGGTATTCTTTAAGAAGAGGAAAAAGAAGGAAAAAATAAAGATAAAAATTATGTACAACAAATACATATCTATCAACAATTGAACCTAAAAATCAAGTGATGAATTAAAAATCTGAGGAACAGCTGAAACCGGTTTGGCTCAGTGGATAGAGCATTGGCCTGCGGACTAAAAGGTCCCAGATTCGATTCCGGTCAAGGGCATGTACATTGGTTGCGGGCACATCCCCAGTACGGGATGTGAAAGAGGCAGCTGATCAATGATTCTCTCTCATCTATGTTTCTAACTCTCTGTCCCTCTCTCGTCCTCTCTGTAAAAAAGTCAATAAAATATATATTTTTTTAAATCTGAAGAACAGAATAAACTGGTGAATATAATAGGAATGGATTGATAATTCTCAGGGGGAAAGGGATGTGGGGGATACGGGAAGGGACTGGACAAAAATCGTACACCTATGGATGAGGACAATGGGGGAGAGGTAAGGGCAGAGGGTGGGTGGGAACCAGGTGGAAGGTAGCTATGGAGGGGGGGGGGGAGAAACAATTGTAATAATCTGAATAATAAAGATTTATTAAATTTTTTAAAAAGGAAACATCAATGATGAGAATCATTGATCGGCTGCCTTCAGCATGCTCCCTACTGGGATTGAGCCACAGCCTGAGCATGAGCCCTGACTGGGAATCGAACTGTCACCTCCTGATTCATGGGTCAGCACTCAACCACTGAAGCACAACAGCTGTGCTCTATTATGATTTTTGTCTTTATATGTACTTTGTCTGAAATTACTTTAACTATACTAGGTTGTGTTGGATTATTATTTACATTGTGTAAGATTTCCCATTTTTTACTTTCAGTCTTTATACCCTTATATTTTAGATGTAGCTCTTATAAACAACACATAATTTGGGTCTGTTTATTTTTTGTCTTTAAATTATTTTATTTTCATTTAATGTAAATTATGAAAGTCTATCTTTTTCTTAGCCATTCTCTAGACATTACAAAGACCATAAAACCCTTTAACTGCATTTACTTCCCTCCTGGCATTTATTGTTTAAATTATATATGGCCTTTCAATCCCATAACACAGTTTTTTACACAGTTAGTATTCATCTATTTCCATGTTTACTAATTGTGCCATTTCATTCCTTCTTGCCTCTGATCTTCCATATGGAATCATCCAGAAGATCCTTTATGTGTACCAATGACTATCTTTTCAGTTTTGGTCTAAAAATGTCTTTATTTCATTAGCGTTCTTGGAGGATATTTTCAATAATTACACAATTCATGTTGACATTTTCATTCCATTGTTATTTAGATACACTGGTTTTTGGTGGAAGTAGGCTGCCAATCTATATGTTGCTCCTTTGAAGATGATAAATTATTTTTCTTCTGGTTTCTAATAGTTTAATTTTCAGAATATCTGTTACTTATGTGGTGCCCAAGAATATAAATTTTTATCCTGCTTAGACTTCATGACTCCAGGGTTTGATTTCTTTGTCAAGTTTTATCTCTCCCCTCCACCCCCCCCCCCCATTACTGTTCCCATGCTGCTCCTGCTGACTCTGCCACTCCTCTCATTCTAAGACTCCAGTCCACTTGTCATTTTATTTATGTATGTATTTATTTGAGAAGAAGGAAGAGGGGGAGAAAGAGAAACATTGGTGTGAGAGCAAAACATAAACTGGCTGCATCCTGCACTGGCCCTGCGGGAGATCGAACCCCAGTCGGGGCACATGCCCTGATCAGGAATTGAACCGGAAACCTTTTGGTGCCACATCAGCCAGGGCCACCTGAGAGGTGTTTTACTCTATCCCTGACCTCTTACATGTTTTCTCTTCTTTTCTCTCTCGATACTTTATTCTGGGTATTTTTACAGTCTCCAGTTCTCTGCCAAGTTCTCAGTCTCCTTTCTCCTCCACTTAGTATTTTACAGTTTTCTGTTGTGACTTTTCTAAGAAGTGTGTGTGGAGTATTACATTTGAAAGTTTATCTGTAAAAGGAATTTGAAGCCTTAGAAGTTTTTGTTTTGTTTGCCTTTGGGCACTTTTACACCTTCTTTTTGGCTATCTCGTGTAAAGCTCCAGGTCAGGGAACTTTCTACTTAAAAGTTGCAGTAACTCGAAGAAATGCAGCTGAGCAGAGTCGAGAACTGCTCAGAGGGAAGGCTGCGCCATCTTACCAGGAAAGGAAGAGCTTCTCTGAGGCCTGGAAAACCCACAGCAGAGGAGTCCATCGAGCAGCTGTGATGCCCCAATCGGCGCAAACACGTGGATTCAAGGGAGTTCTTCAGTCACCCACGGAAAGTAGAAGAAACACCACATAACCAGACATCCTGAAAAGAGAGACCATGGGGAGACAAAGAAATAGCCAGCATATGAAAGAAAAGCAGGCATCACTAGAAAAGGAAGTAAACGAGTCAGAGGCAAGCAACCTACCAGAGCAAGAATTCAGAGTAATGATCATAGGATGGCTAAAAAGAATGGAAGAGAAATTTGACAATAACCAAAAAGAAATGAGGAAGAACCATGAGGAATTGAAGAAGAACCGAGAAGAAATAAAAAATGACATTGCTACCATGAAGAACTAAATAGAAAGCATCAAGAGTAGACTAAATGAAGCAGAGGACCGCATCAGTGAGCTAGAAGACAAGATGGAAAAAAATACCCAATTAGAGCAGCTTCTAGAAAAAAAAAATTAAAAAGCAGGAGGAGAGCCTACGGGAGCTTTGGGACAATACAAAACAAAACAATATTAGAAAAATAGGGGTTACAGAAGGAAAGGAAACTGAGGTAGACATGGAAAATGTATTTCAAGAAATAATGACAGAAAACTTTCCTGAGATAGAGAAGAAAAAACCCACACAAATCCAAGATGCTCACAGAGTCCCAAGCAAAATTAATCCCAGAAGACCGACGCCAAGGCACATTATAATTAAATTGGCAAACACCAACAACAAAGTAAGAATCTTAAAAGCAGCCAGAGAGAGACAGAAAGTTACATATAAAAGAACCCCCATCAGACTAACAACTGATTTCTCAACAGAAACTTATCAGGCCAGAAGGGAATGGGATGAAATATACAAAGTCATGCAAAGGAAGGGTCTGAATCCAAGAATACTGTACCCAGCAAGGCTATCAATCAAAATTGAAGGTGAAATCAGGAGCTTCACAGATAAAAAAAAGACTAAAGGAATTTATCTCCACCAAACCAGCAATGCAAGAAGTCCTAAAGAGTCTGCTGTAAAAATAAATAAATAGGAAGCAAAGAAGGAACACAGGGGTATAGAATAAAAATGGCGTCAAATGAGTACCTATCATTAATAACTTTAAATGTAAATGGTTTAAATGCTCCAATCAAAAGACATAGGGTAACAGATTGGATAAGAAAACAAGACCCATACATCTGTTGTCTACAAGAAACCCTCCTCAGAAAAAAAGATGCACACAGACTGAGGGTGAAGGGATGGAAAGAAGTTTTCCAGGCAAATGGAAATGAAAGAAAAGCTGGGGTAGCAATACTTATATCTGACAAATTAAATCTCAGAGTGAGAGACATAACAAGAGATAATGAAGGCCACTTCATAATACTAATGGGAACAATCCAACAAGAAGAAATAACCCTGGTAAATATATATGTACCCAATACAGGAGCACCCAAATACATAAAAAATAAAAAATAAAAAAAAAACTGCTGGAGGACATTAAGGGAGAGATTAATAGCAATACAATCATAGTAGGAGATTTCAATGCCCCATTGTCTTCCTTTGACAAATCATCTAAATAAAAAATCGCCAAAGAAATATCAATTCTAAGTGACTCACTAGACCAGATGGAACATCTTCAGAACATTCCACCCCAAAGACACAGAATATACATTCTTCTCAAGTGCACATGGGACATTCTCAAAGATAGACCACATTTTGGGACATAGGCAAAGTCTCTTCAAATTCAAGAAGATAGAAATCATCTTCTCAGATCATAATGGCATAAAACTGGAAGTTAACTACAATAAAAATAATCCAAAGAAATCAAACACATGGAGACTAAACAGCGTGCTATTAAACAAGGACTGTTTAATTACCAGAGAAATCAAGGAAGAAATTAAAAATATCCTGGCAACAAATGACAATGAAAACACAACAATCCAAAATCTATGGGACACAGCAAAAGCAGTTTTGAGAGGGAAGTTCATATCCCTACAAGCCTATTGCAAAAAAACTAGAAAAAATGCTAACAAATGATCTAACTCTATTACTCAAAGAGTTAGAAAAAGAGCAGCAAGAAAAGCCCAGTGTAAGCAGAAGGAAGGAAATAACAAAAATCAGAACAGAGATAAAAGACATAGAGACCAAAGAAACAATACGTAAGATCAACAAAACCAAGAGCTGGTTCTTTGAAAGGATAAACAAGATTGATGAACCTCTAGCCAGGCTAACCAAGAAACAGAGAGGACCCAAATAAACAAAATCAGAAATGAAAGAGGTGAAATAACAACAGACCCCACCGAAATACAACAGATTGTTACAAAATACTACGAACAACTCTATTCCAACAAACTGAACAACCTAGAGGAAATGGACATATTCCTAGAAAAATACAAACTTCCAAAACTCAATCAGGAAGAATCTAAAAATCTCAATAGAGCAGTGACTTGGGAAGAAATTGAAAGTCATCAAAAAGCTTCCAGCAAACAAAAGCCCAGGGCCAGATGGCTTCACAGGAGAGTTTTACCAAACATTCAAGGAAGAACTAAAATCTATCCTCCTCAGACTATTCCAAAAAAATCCAAGAGGAAGGAACACTTCCAAACTCCTTCTATGAAGCCAGCATCACCCTAATACCAAAACCAGATAAAGACAACTCACTGAAAGAGAATTACAGGCCAATATCCCTCATGAACATAGATGCCAAAATCCTCAACAAAATTCTAGCAAATCAACTCCAGAAAAACATCACAAAGATCATACACCATGACCAAGTAGGATTTATTCCAGGAATGCAAGGATGGTACAATATCCACAAATCAATAAACGTGATACATCACATAAACAAATTGAAAGATAAGAATCATATAGTAATATCAATTGATGCAGAAAAAGCATTTGATAAAATCCAACACCCTTTCCTGATAAAAACTCTTAACAAGGTGGGAGTACAAGGATCATACCTCAACATAATAAAAGCTATATATGATAAACCCACAGCCAACATCATGCTCAATGGGCAAAAACTAAAACCATTCCCTCTAAGATCAGGAACAAGACAGGGATGCCCACTCTCGCCACTCCTGTTTGACATAGTACTGGAAGTACTAGCCATTGCAATTAGACAAGAGGAGGAAATAAAAGGCATCCAAATTGGAAAAGAAGAAGTAAAGTTATCCTTATTTGCAGATGACATATTGTACATAAAAAACCCAAAAGACTCCATTAAAAAACTAATTGACTTAATAAATGAATTTGGCAATGTAGCAGGATGCAAAATTAATGCCAAGAAATCCATGGCATTTCTATACACCAACAGTGAAACTGCAGAAACAGAGACTAAAAAAGCAATTCCATTTACCATCGCACCAAAAAAATTAAGATACCTAGGAATAAATTTAACTAAGGAAGTAAAGGACCTATATGCGGAAAACTACACGACACTGAAAAAAGAGATAGAGGAAGATGTAAAGAGATGGAAGAACATACCATGTTCATGGATTGGTAGAATCAACATCATCAAAATGTCCATACTTCCTAAAGCAATCTATATGTTCAATGCACTCCCCATTAAAATACCAACGGCATATTTCACTGACCTAGAAAGAACTCTCCAAAAGTTCATTTGGAACAATAAAAGACCCCGAATAGCCACAGCAATCCTGAGAAAGAAGAGTAAAGTAGGAAGGATCTCAATACCAGACCTCAAACTGTATTACAAAGCCACTGTTCTCAAAACAGCCTGGTACTGGCATAAGAACAAACATATAGATCAATAGAATAGAATCGAGAACCCAGATATCAACCCAAATCACTATGCTCAATTAATATTTGACAAAGGAGGCATGAATATACAATGGAGTCAAGACAGTTTCTTCGATAAATGGTGTTGGGAAAATTGGACAGACACATGCAAAAGAATGAAACTAGATCACCAACTTACACCATACACAAAAATAAACTCAAAATGGATACAGGACTTAAACATCAGATGGGAAACCATAAAAATACTAGATGCATCCACAGGCAGCAAAATCTCAGACATATGCCAAAAGAACTTATTCACTGATACTGCCCCTAGGGCAATGGAAGCTAAAGAGAAAATAAACAAATGGGACTACATCAAAATAAAAACCATTCCCTCTAAGATCAGGAACAAGACAGGGATGCCCTGTATCCAACAAAACAACAAGAAAGCCCACAGTGTGGGAGAACATATTTGCAAATAACACCACTGATAAAGGTTTAATCTCCAACATCTACAGACAGCTTATACAACTAAATAAAAAGAAGATGAATGATCCAATTAAAAAATGGGCAATGGACCTAAATAGAATATTTTCAAAAGAAGACAGAGGAAGGCCAAAAGGCACATGAAAACATGCTCAAAGTCACTAATTATCCGAGAGATGCAAATTAAAACAACAATGCGGTACCATCTCAACCTGTCAGAATGGCCAACATCAACAAATCAACAAACGACAAGTGTTGGCAAGGTTGCGGAGAAAAAGGAACCCTCGTGCACTGCTGGTGGGAATGCAGACTGGTGCAACCACTGTGGAGAACAGTGTGGAGTTTCCTCAAAAAACTGAAAATGGAACTCACTTTTGACCCAGTAATCCTACTCCTAGGAATATATCCCAAGAAACTAGAAACACCAATCAGAAAGGATATATGCACCCCAATGTTCATAGCAGCACAATCTACAATAGCCAGAATTTGGAAACAGCCCAGGTGCCCGTCAGCAGATGATTGGATCCAAAAACAATGGTACATCTACACAATGGAATACTATGCTGCCATAAAAAAGAAGGGATTCTCATCATTTGCAGCAACCTGGATGGAATTGGAGAACATCATGCTGAGTGAAATAAGCCAATCAATGAAAGAGAAACACCACATGACCTCACTCATTTGTGGATAATAAAGAGCATTATAAACTGATGAACCAAAAGATAGATATAGAGACAGTGGAGCAACAGGCGAACTGTCAAATTGCGGTGGGGAGGAGTGGGAGATCTGGGGGAGATAATAGATCAACCGAAGGACTTGTATACATGCATATAAGTACAACCAATGGACATAAAACTTGGGAGGGAGGGTATGTTTGGGAGGGAAGGAGGGGGGCAAAAAAAAATCAATAAAATATATTTTTTTTAAAAAAGTTGCAGTAACTCTTTATTATTGACTTATTGGAGTTCTCTGTGTGTCCTCCGCCTTGTACGGTGGGCCTAGAACAACGCCCGGTGGAGGGTGCTGACCCCCATGCAGCTGAGAATCCGTGTCGCCAGCCTCTGCATGTGGGCTCCCCGCTGTGCCGGAGACAGCAGCTGGCCTCGGACAGCACGGCTTAGCTGCTCCGTCAGTCAGAGGTGTGGGTTTTCCTGCTGGTCTGTGGCTTGTCTGTTTTCTTAATGGTAAAAGTGAAATGGCAGGCCTTTTAATTTTGTTGAGGTCTGGTTTATCAAATTATCTATGTTCAGTAATATTTCTGTGCTATTTAAGGAATCTGTATCTCTTATTGCAGCCAGGCCTGAAGCACCTCAGATCAGCGGGTGTGTGATTGTACCCGCGTGCTCCTTGCCGCAGACCTGCAGCCGCAGCCGTGCAGGCCCGTGCTCCGAGGCCCCTGTCTCGGCCCATGAGCCACTCTTTCCTCCCCGCGGCAAGTCTCCTCCTCATCAGTGTGGCTTCCTGGTTCGTTTAATATCTGATTGTGTAAGGCCTCCAACATTGATCTTCTTCAAGAATGTCTTGATTTTCTCAGCTTCTTAATATTTCCATATATGTTTTAGAAACAGCTCATCAATGTCTACAAAAGAGCCTGCTGGGATTTTAACTGGGATTGTATTGGTAGTTTATTTTGTTTGTTTAACTGGGTGAGATCCGATATATTAACATTATTGAGTGTTTCTCTCAGCAGTTTTGTAGGGTTCGGTGTGAAGTTGTTCTGTCATTAATGCAGCCCTAGGGAGTAGATGGCTTGGAATGCCAGTTGTAAATTGTATTGTTTTAAAATTTTATTCTGCGGTGTATGTTAGTATAGAAATGCAGTAGAGTTCTGTATCTTGTAACCTGCAGTCGTGCTAAATTTACTTGTTGGTTCTGGAAATAGTTCACTCTTTGGGGTGTTCTTCATACACAATCTTGTCATCTGTGAATAAAGCTGGTTCTGCTTTTTCTCCGGCCTGTGCCTCCACTCCTTCCCTTGCCTCGGCTGGGACTTCCCACACGTGGCTGGAGCAGAGGGCTCTGGGGAAGAGCATTTGGGTCTCACATTGGCCCAGGGGACGGGGTGGGGTGCAGGACTCAGCTGCTGGCTCTCCCTGAAGGGATGGGCCTCCTCGGCACCTCCTTGCCTCTGCGGCTGTCCCTCCAGGTGTGGCTGGGGGACCGCAGCATTGCGCTCCCGAGGCAAAGCCAGTGGTTGGTGAGACTGTATTTTTTAGTTGCTGGATTCGATCTGCCAACACTGTGTCTAGGGGATTTGAGGTTTTCGGCCTCTGTTCTTGCTGCAGCTCCTGAGGCTCCCATCAGAGCGTGCTGGCCTCAGTGACCTCTCTGTTCACTGCCCCCACCCCCTGCTCTGGGGCGCGGGAGCAGGGGCTGCCGGCCATTGGCTCACAGGCTCTGGGCACTGTCCCCCAGCTCCTGTGGCCTTCTGTAATGCACTGACCAGCCCAGTAGGAGGCCTTGGGTTGGGGGTGCCCTAAGTCAGTGGTCTGCTAACTGCGGCTCATGAGCCACATGTGGCTCTTTGGCCCCTTGAGTTTGTAGCAAAGGCCAGCTTAGGAGCACCCTAATTAAGTTAATAACAATGTACCTACCTATATAGTTTAAGTTTAAAAATTTTGATTCTCAAAAGAAATTCTAATCATGTGCTGTTGATGTTTGGCTCTGTTGACCGAGCTTGCCGACCACTGCCCTTCCGCAGCCGGCTCTGGCCTGTGGACGCCTGGGGGTTGGCCCGAGGAGGCTAGGCTGCAGAGTTGAAGAGTTCAGAAAGGTGTCACTCTGGTGTCCACCGTCAGGAGGCGCCATGGCAGGTCTTAGGCCACTGGCCCCTGAGGATGCAGACACTGTGGGCCCCGGGCCGCTGGCGGCACTGACTCCGCCACATGCCCTCCCTTCTTGTCTTGTAGATGAACACACCTCGAGCAGCAGTGGGGACACCATTTCTGGCCCTGGCGTCCGGCCCTCTACCCACCACGGTCATTCCTGGAACTGCCCTGGCCCTACCCGTGCCCATGCCAGGTACTGCCCTCTCTGGCCTCTCCCCCCACCCCTGCGCACTGCCTCGGGGCCAGCACGGAAGCCCGCTCCCCGCGCCTGCGTCCTGGGGTCCCTGGGCCTCCCAGGCTGGCCACCGGAGCTCTCCCTGGGGGCCCGTGCTCCCCGAGTTCCTGTGGCCACCTGTGGTCAGCATGCCAGGCCCCAGGCTGTGGGTCTGTAGCTCCGTCCAGCCACTTGGCAGCCGGAACATGCTGAGTTGAATGCCCACAGGAGCCAGGCTGTGCCGTGGCCTGCTGGTCCTGCCCCTGCCTGCGGTGCCCGGGGAAGGGCCTGCTGCAAACCCCACTCACCCCCGAGCCTCCCACGGCCACACTCACCCCCGAGGCTTCCAGGGCCACACTCACCCCCGAGGCTTCCAGGGCCACACTCACCCCCGAGGCTCCCACGGCCACACTCACCCCCGAGGCTCCCACGGCCACACTCACCCCCGAGGCTCCCACGGCCACACTCACCCCCGAGGCTCCCACGGCCACACTCACCCCCGAGGCTCCCACGGCCACACTCACCCCCGAGGCTCCCACGGCCACACTCACCCCCGAGGCTCCCACGGCCACACTCACCCCCGAGGCTCCCACGGCCACACTCACCTCTCGCATCCCCTTCCTGTGCTGGAATCGATGCTTCGCGCGTTGTGGCCACCCCAGGACACAGTGCCTTGGACTCGGTTTTCCCGTTCGCTGACGGAGAGAGACGTTTAAAGAATCATGTATTGGAAAAGGTGTATTTCCTTTCCAATGGGATGCGTGTTGATTTCTTATTTCCCATTTTAAGCTGCGGAGAGATATCAGTGGTTTACAAATCGGAAGCTGAGGTCTGACCTTTAGCTTCTGTAAGTGGTTTATTGTTTAAAATTGAACTGGTGACCTTGACTATGAGGAATTGCAAACGGTGGGGAGCTCTGCTTCCTGCGTGCAGGAGGCCTCTCGGGCTCCACGTCACCCGTCACCGGCACAAACGTGGCACAGCCACGCTGCAGGCCGGCGCTGCTGCCGCCAGGGCTGCAATCCCTGGGCCGTGACGGGTGACGTGGTCTCAGGAAGGAACTGTGCTGTGTCTGGCTGTGTGGAAGCTGCTGTGAAGTGCTAGGTGAGCAGACAAGCCCTCAGGCCACAGCCAGGCAGGGCTACTGTGAGGGGGGAGGTCTGCTCCTGGGAGCTGCCTCCTTCCCACAGACACAGCGCCTCCTTGGCTCGGGCCCCCCCTCCTGCTTGCCCTCCTTCCTTTCCCTGAGGCCTGGGGCCGCCTGCGCCCCCCTCTGTGGCCTGCTCTGCCCCTACATCCCCCCACCCCAACGCCCGTGGCCCCAGACGGCTCTCCAGACTCCACAGCTGCCCAGCCAGGGGCCGGGGATTGCTCCCCTAACGGAGACGGAGCTGTCAGTGGGGCTGGCCCAGAGCAGCAGGAGCCTAGCAGGAGCTGGAGGCCTGCCCCGCACTGGCCACTGCGGGAGGCGTGGGCCGCGCAGCCGTCCGCAGACGCCGCTCTCCACGGGTCCTCGCCAGCACTGTCACTTACTTGGGCTTCAGTTCCTTACTCCATCGGGTCAGTTAGGATTGGCTTGTCAGGCCGTGCGGTGCGGCTTCTTTCTCCGCGAGGTGCCCCTGGTCTCTTGCTGAGTTTTGCGTCTGGAAACCCCACCCGCGCCCTCCAGCCCACTGCACCCTCGGGAGTGTGGGCGCTTGGCCTGGGGCCCGCAGCGTCAGTGGCACAGAATCCCCAGACTGTACATGAAGAAGCCGAATAAACATGCTTGTTTGAAAATAGTGTGAAACAACATCTTCTTACTGTGTGTCCACGTGAAAGCCGCCAGCGAGCCTCAGGAGGACAGGTGCTCGCCGGGTGGCGGGTGGCAGCGGCTCCGTCCGCGCAGTCAGGCTCGGGAGGCGCGTGGGTCCTGTGGGCTCGGCTTCTGCTCCGCCCGCGGGTGCGCCTGGGCCCTGGATGCGCCTCCTCACTGCCCCGCTCAGCCGAGCTGCATGCAGATCCGGGCCTCTGCCTGCGGACTAGTGAGCCTCATGGTCAACACCGCTGTCCCCACCCCTGTCCGCGTGGCTGTTTCCAGGAGAGCTGGGTTTGCTGGACCTGCAGGGGGGTCGGGGGCTCTAGGCCTTGTGAGAGGAGGGTTCGGGGCAGGGACACCCAGGTCATGGAGGTGCATCTGCTGTGCCATAGGCTCTGGGTTTGGGAAGGTTCCTCCTGACCGACCCCCTTTCGCAGGCGCGGCACCCCCCCCACCCCCACCCCGCCCGTGGGACTCGGCACATATTTCTGGTCTCTTGCTCCGTGGCATGGGCCCCGCCCTCACAAGCTGGGGTCACAGTGCCTTCTGTCCACCCGACGAGGCGGCCGCCTGGTCTGCAGGCCTCATCCCACTCGCGCTGCCCTGCAGTCAGGCCTGGGGCCTCTGCCCGGAGTGGGGACCCAGCTGCTGGGTGCCTCAGCTCGCAGCCGTGGGCTGGGGCCTGGCTGTCCGAGCTGCTGCCCCGTGTGCAGGCGGCGGGCGCAGGGCAGGCTCAGGCCGGCCTCCCGGGGACGTAGCCCGCGCCCGGGCGGCCGGTAATGAGTGTGGCGGTTTTCTTTTCTAGATTCTGAGAGTGAGAAGCCCAGCTGAGCCCAGGCGGGCTGACCGACCCAACGCCAGGCCCAGGTCGTCCCGTTCGGAGAAGGCGAGTCCGCGCCTCGTGGCGGCGCACACTGTTTTGTAATCACTTTCTAAGCATTTTTTTATTCACAATTGGAAACACAAATGTAATGCAAGAATAAAAAATATTTTGGGGGAAAAAGGACTTTGGTTTTTCAAACTCCTTTCCAGTGGTCCCGAAGGGCCGGCGGCCGAGGCGGCAGCAGGGCGCAGGGAGGCTGGGGGCCACGCAGGCTCCGCGGTGACCCGCTTCGCAGAGTCCCGGTTAGTTCCAGGGGCTCCCACCCAGCGGGGCCGGAGAGGTCACAGGGCGACTGGCCCCAGGGGCAGGGGCCTGGCGTCTGCAGGCGTTTCCCCCTCGGGCCCAGGGCAGCGCCCTTCCTCTGGGTCCCTGGAGGCTGAGCAGGTGCCCACCTCGGGGGATGGCCTGGCCCGCGGGACGGCGACCCCTGCACCCACAGCTCCATCCATTCCGCCAGCTTGGCTCTCCTGCTGGGGCACTGGTGGGTGCCTCCACACTCACGCTGGCACGGCCATCCCAGCGGCCTGAACGCTCCTCGTCCTGAGTCCGCAGTGCAGGGGTGCTGTCCCCATGTGGGCCCTGGGCCTGCTGTGAACGGGGCAGGGATGGGGTGGAGCCAGCCTGGCCCGGACGCTCTTGCTGGGGCAGGAACTACACTGTTTTCCACGGCTTCCGGGTAGCACTGAGTGCTGCTGGGGGAGGAATGGGGTGTCCCTCTGAGCCCCGGGTGCTGTGAAGGATACTGCAGCTGTGGCAGGTGTCCCCAGAGCCATTGACATTCTTCAAGATGCCAGCTGGGCCTTGCTCCTGTCCAACTGCTGGGAGAGGTGAGTGGGTGGTCTGCTTCCTGCAGCTTCCCAGGGCTGCCCATCGTCCCTCCCAGGGGACCTGCGGTCTGCGCCGCGCCGCGCCTGGCACCGACCACTCTGTCGGTGATAAGTGAGGCGCGTGCAGCAGACGAGCTGGGCTTTCGCTGTCCGGTTTGTTCTCCCGTCATCTGGGACTCACCTTACTGGGTTTCTCTGTTTCCCTTTTTGAACAGCAAATTTATTTAATTCATTCCTTTTAAGCAAGTAGCATGTAGGTGCTAATGGTAAAAATGGGTAAGCTAGTAGCTAGCGGTAAATGGTAAGAATAGTCCAGGAATCGAGTCCAGTATAGCATGAGGCTGGCTCAGCCTGTGTTTCCCGCTCTAATCCACTGCATGTGGCCACACAGGTGGACACGGAGAGCCAAGAGCCACGCGAGCAACAAGAGAGGCCACAAGTGCGAGAGTTCCTTCGTTAGGAAATCAGGTGGTCATGTGCATCTGGCTAATGCTCTCTGCTCCCAGGTGTGAGGGAGAGGCACCTCCCCTCACCCACCATCCCCACACGCATCTCTCTCTGCTTTGTTGACCGCCTTCCCTGGTGCTCTGTGGGGAATGGACTGGTAGTTCCCTGGAGAGTGCAGAATCGCAGATTCTTGATGAAGTTGCACAAATGACATGCCTATAATGTGTGCCTTGTCTCTGCTCCTTTCCTATCTGTACTAATAAAAGCCTCGGTGGCCCTTGGGCATGATGTCGTCACAAGATGGCTGCCACAAGATAGCACAACGCACAGTGGAGGCGGGGCCCAGTGGCTCTGCATGATGAGGCCTGGGGGTCCGAGGCTCTGAACAGTGCAGCGGAGGCCAGTTCTGACATCTCCTGCGCCTCACACAGAGGCAGCGGGTCCCGGCAGAGGAGATGGGTTGCAGCAAAAGAGGGCAATTGTGGGTGATTGGGCTGGCAGGCGAAGGCAGTGGGGAGGGACCAGGCCTGCAGGGGAGGGCAGTTGGGGGTGACCAGGCCTGCAGGGAAGAATACTTAGGGGTGACCAGGCCAGCAGGGGAGAGTAGTTTAGGGCAATTGGACTGGCAGAGGTGTGGTTAGGGGTGATCAGGCTGGCAGGCAGGCAAGCGGTTGGGAGCCAGCAGTCCTGGATTGTGAGAGGGATCCCAGATTGTAGAAGGTGCAGGCTGGGCTGAGGGACACCCCCCCCCCCAAAGCACAAATTTTGTGCACTGAGCCTCTAGTAAAGTATAATAAACTACAAAGTACACTCAGAAGCAAAACATGTGTGGAGACTGTGGGTTATGAGGAGCCCCCTGGAAGGTAGAGAGAAGGATCTGTGGGACACCACAGGACGTGGGTCACTACCACGGTGCCCAGGCTTCCAGATGGAGGGGCCTGGGCTGGGCTGGGCAAAGGGACCACAATAGTGCCAGAGGGATGACCCCTTCCCATCTCATTTCCTTTGGGGCCCAGTAGCTACCTACTCCAGGACTTCTGTGAGGATCAAATTAGATGAGGCACAGGAAAATGCTTCACAGACATTTGGTTAAATTGTAAAATGTTTGCACCTTGCTATAAGGCCAGTCAGGTTCCTGGGTTGAAGAAACTCCAAGGAGGCTAGTCGCTAGGGAGAGGAAGTAGGGCGTTGCTATGTGACGTCATTGCCCTGTGCCCACAGTGACTGTTTCTGGGCTGGGCTGTGGGCTGCATTTTGTGTCATGGGGTTTTGGCAGTGTTGGCTGTGATTTGGTGGGTGTTGTTTCGGGGTGGTAGTGGGGCCTGTGTCCCACTTGGGGGAAGCTGAGTGTTGCTTTGCCAGTGCCAGGTCCATGGTGCCCTTTATTTTTAAATGGCCAGTGCACGTCATAGCAGCTCCTGTATTGAACGTCTGCCCCTTGGTGATCAGTGCGTGTCATAGCTACCGGTCGAACAGATGGACACTTACCCTTTTATATATAGAGAGAGTACTGGAAGTCCTAGCCACAAGCAATCAGAAAATAAGAACACATAAAAGGTATCCCAATTGGAAAGGATAAGGAAAACTTTTATTATTCACAGATGACATGATAATATACATAGAAAACCCTAAAGACTTCACCAAAAAACTACTAGATTTAATAAATGAATTTGTCAGTGTAGCAGGATACAGAAATCAACACCCAAAAATGGCTTTTTTATATGCCAATAACAAATTCTCAGTAAGAGAAACTAAATAATATCATTTATCATTGCAACCGAAAAAGTAAGGAATAAGCTTAATCAAGGAGGTAAAAGACTTGTACTTGGAAAACTTCAGAACATTAAAAAAGAGAGAGATAGAGCCCTAGCTGGTTTGACTCAGTAGATAGTATTGGCCTCCAGACTAAAGGATCTGTGTTCAACTCCAGTCAAGGGCACATGTTAGGGTTGTGGGTTCAATCCCCAGTGTGGGGCATGCAGGAGGCAGCCAATCAATGTTTCTCTCTCATCATTGATGTTTCTATCTCTTTTCTCTCTCCCTTCCTCTCTGAAATTAATAAAAATATATTTTTTAAAAAGAGCTAGAGGAAGACATAAACAAGTGGAAGAAAATACTGTGTTCATTAAGTGGTAGAATTAACATTAAAATGTCCATGCAACCCAAAGCAATGTACAAATTCAATGCAATTCCTATTAAAATACTAACATATTTCACAGATCAAGAACAAATAATCCAAAAATGTATATGGAACCAAAGAAGACCCTGAATAGCCACAGTAATTTCAAGAAATAAGAACAAAGTTGAAGAAATCACAATACCAGACATCAAGTTATACTACAAAGCCACTGTACTAAAACTGCCTGGTACTGGCACAAGAACAGACATACAGACCAATGGAACAGAACAGAGACCACAGAAATCGACCCAAGCCATTATGCTTAATTAATATTTGACAAAGGAGGCAAGAGCACACAATGGAGTCAAGACAGTCTCTTCAATGTTGGAAAATTGGACAGATAAATGCAAAATAATAAAGTAGACCACCAATTTACACCATACACAAGAGTAACCTCAAAATGGATAAAAGACCTAAGTGTAAGTCAAGAAACCATAAAAATCCTAGAATAAACCACAGGCAGCAAAATCTCAGTCAGCTCTCATAGCAGTATGGTTATGGAAACAGCACCTAGGGCAAAGGAAACTAAGAAGAAAATAAACAAATGAGACTACATCAAAATAAAAAGCTTTTGCCCAGCAAAAGAAACCAACAAAATGAAAAGAGAGCCCAGTGTATGGGAGAACATATTTGGCAATGATACATCTGATAAAGGGTTAATATCCAAAAAATTTAAGGAACTCTCACAACAAAAGGAAGATAATCCAATAAAAAAAAAAAATGGGCAAATGTAGCAGGATACAGAAATCAACACCCAAAAAATGGCTTTTTTATATGCTAATAATGAATTCTCAGAAAGAGAAACTAAACAATTTAATTTATCATTGCAACTGAAAAAGTAAGATATTTAGGAATAAGCTTAATCAAGAAGATCAAATACTTGTACTTGGAAAACTAAATAGACACTTCTCCAAAGAAGACGTACAAACAGCCAATAGACATGAAAAAATGCTCAAGGTCACTGATCATCAGAGAGAGGCAAATTAAAATGACAATGAGATATCATCTTACACCTGTCAGATGGCTACCATCAACAAATGACAGGTCTGGCGAGTATGTGGAGAAAAGGAATCCTAGCACACTGCTGGTGGGAATGCAGACTGGTACATCCATTATAGAAAACCGTATGGAGCTTCTTCAAAAGAATTAAAAATGGAACTGCCATTAACCAAATGATCCCATTTATAGGAAAATATCGTAAGAATCCCAAAACACCAATCAGAAAGAATGTACACACCCCTTTGTTCATAGCAACATAATTCACAATAGCTAAGATCTGGAAACAGCCGAGAGCATCAGCCTCTGGACTGAAGGGTCCCAGGTTCGATTCTAGTCGAGTATGTACATTGGTTGCAGGCACATCCCCGGTGGGGGTGTGCAGGAGGCAGCTGGTCGATGTTTCTCTTTCACCGATGTTTCTAGCTCTCTATCCCTTTCTCTTCCTCTCTGTAAAAAATCAATAAACTATATTTTTAAAAAGTAAGATCTGGGAACAGTCCAAGTTCCCATCAGTAGACGAGTGGATAAGAAAGCTGTGGTACATTTGCACCATGGAATACTGTGCAGCAGTAAAAAGAAGGCTCTCTTACCCTTTGAGACAGCATGGAGGGACCTGGAGCGTATTATGCTGAATGAAATAAATCAATCAGCAAAAGACAAGTATCACATGGTCTTACTCATATGTGGAATTGAATGAACAAAATAAACTGATGAACAAAATAGATCCAGAGACATAGAAGCATAGAACAGACTGTGGGGGAGGATGAGTGGGTGTCAAGTGATCCACCAAAGGACTTGTATGCATATGTGCATAACCCATGGACACAGACAACAGGGTGGTGAAGGTCTGGAGGGGGCAGGGGCAGGCTGGAGGGGGTCATTGGGGGGAAATGTGGACATATGTAATACTTCCAACAATAAAGTTTTAAACAAAAAGCAAGGAGGAGAAAAATTGGCAGCCATTGAATAGGCAGACGTGTCCTGCATTTGTCCTTGAACAGATACAAGGTGCAACTAAATAGAAAAACATCCACCCAGCATTGGTGAATTAGACACAGCTGGTGAGACAGTTCATGGCCAGAAAGGACAGAGGACACCTGGATCAGGGATCTGGGCTGGAGAGAGGCTGAGAGGGTCAGAAGGAAGCCACAATGCACCAAGTCCAAGTCCCTTGGGGACAGGCACAACGTCTGTCTGTGGAAAGAAAGTCCACAGGGCAGCTGGTGGCTGAGGAATCTAGATCTAAGTCCACAGCTACGAGAGGCTGCACCCAGAAAGACAGCTTGAAGAGCTGCCTGAGCCATGCAGGTTTGGGGGAAGAAACTCACAGCTGCATGGTTGTTTTTCCTCTGTTTTGTCTTTGCTCTTATTCACTAAACCCAGTTCGTAGGACCTTTCAATTGCAAACACTGATGTGAGGCTGCAGTGCAGGTGGAGGTGCAGATTTGTGCAGTCTGGGGACTCGCTGTGGAGGAGAGCGGCTCAAGGAGAGAGGACTGGGAATTTGGCAGTGAGACATTCATGATCCTCCCAACCTAAGCATGCATTTTTCTCCTAAAGAGCCATCTCTCCCAGCAGCATCAAGACAGCTAATGCAGCCACACCCAGACTATACCTGGAGCTGTACAAAGGGAAACAAAGACACTCAATAGCCCCAAAGAGCACTCAGGAACTGGGCTGAAAAAGGACCATTAAGTCCCCGAAAGCCATACAGCACCACCCCCTCCTAAAGACCTTGAGAGATTAAGATTGACAGCAGGCAGACAGGCAGACCAGGCAGATTGGTCCTACCTACTTTTACCCAAGGCTGTGGAGACAGACACAGAGGTGGATATCCTGTAACTTCACAGTGCTGACTGCCTCACAGGAAACTGAGAAGTGGCAGTGAGAACAACAGCACTGGGTCTTAAGCCAGCCCCCATGGGGCATTAAAACTCGGCTGAAGTGAGCGACACTTCACTTTTATTATTCTTTATCTTTTAGTAAAAGCTTTTTCTGTATTTTTAAATTCTTTTTATCTTTTACTTTTTTGTATTAGTTTTCTTAATTCTATTTTTATTTTTATTGTTATTTTATTTTTCCTTTTCCCCACCCTTTCTTCCTTATTTCTCCCTTTTTTATCCTGCTTTCTCCTGTCCCTGCTTAATTTTTTCTCTTTCCTTTCTCTTTACCCCATGTTAAATATCGTTCTTCTTTATCTGCTTTATTGTTGTGTTATTATTATTGTAGTCTGTTGGCTAATTTCCTCTCCCCTGCTCCAAGTCCATACATCCTTCTCTTTCCTTTATTTCGTTAGTCAATTTTTTTATACTTTTGTTTTCCTCTCCTCTTTTGTGCTCTTCTTCTCCTAGATTTTAATTAGTTTCACGCACTATCTGCTCAATCCTATCTGCTCTCTCCTCTATTCTTTTCCAAAAATAAATGAATAAATAGATAAATTGTTTTGTTTTATCTATTCATTATTTATTTTTCTTTTCTTCTTACCTACTCATTCTGTTTGTACCTCCCCTATCTGAACCATGGTCCTTTCCCTATTCATTCAACTCCTTAACCTTACTTTCTGTATGTAAGCTCTGCCTCTACAGATTAGATCCGCCCCCCCTCGCCTTTTTTTTCTGGATGTTTGTTATTTGCATTTTTTGTTTTATTTGTTTGTTTTGTGGTGTTTTCCATATGTTTTTTCTTCTTTTCTTTTCTCTTTTGCCTTTTTTTCTTTTCTTGATATCACTTTTGCTTTCTTTTCTCCTAATTCATTTTTCTCTGGTGGTCACCTTTATTGGGGTTATCGGTGTCATGATTACATTTGTGTTTTGTTTTATTTGTGGAGCAAGTCTTGTTGAGTTGTATTTTGTGATGTTCGTTCAATGTGGTAGAGAGCAGGCCACATAACCAGGCACCCTGAGAGGAGACTCCATTCATGAATGTGACACAAACACTCAAGACCCAACTACATCAAGAAAACCTAAATATCCCAAGTAGAGGGCATCTCTAGAATACCCAGCTCAGAAGACCAGAGATATTGCACTCCTGGGTCCCACAAAACATCTATTACAGAAGACAAACTCAAACAAAGTGGCATAGTAGTTTTGATCTAATACATAGAAGCAATCTCTGCAAAAATGGAAGCAAAGAAACATATGAAAGAAAAAGTAATCACTAGAAAAGGAAACAAATGAAATGGAAGCAAGCAATTTGTCAGAGAAAGAATTCAGAGCAATGGTTATAGGGATGCTGAAAAGGATGAAAGGCAAATTCAATAACGTGTAAGAATCAAGAGGAAATGCAGAAGAACCAAGAGGAAATTAAGAATGACATAGCTGCAATAAAGAACACAATAGAAAGTTTCAACAGTAGACTAGAAGAAGCTGAAGACTGAATCTGCGAGTTAGAAGACAAGGTAGAAAAAAACACTCAAGCAGAGCAGCAACTGGGGAAAAAAAAAATCTTAAAAAGCAGGAGGAGAGCCTAACGGAGCTTTGGGACAACACGAAACAAAACATCGTCTGCATAATAGGGTTGCCAGAAGGAGAGGAAGCAGAGCAAGGAACAGAAAACCTGTCTGAAGAAATAATCACAGAAACTCCCCTGGTGTGGGGAGGAGGGAGAGGAATCACACAGGCCGAGAAGCACACAACGTCCCTAACAGGATGAATCCAAAAGGATTGACACCAAGACACATCATAATAAAATTGGCAAACATCAACAACAAAGTAATAATCTTAAAGGCTGCCAGAGAGAGACTGAAAGGTACCTACAAGGGATCTCCCATTAGACTACCAACTGATTTCTCAACAGAACCATTTCTGGCCAGAAGGGAATGGAATAAGATATACAAAGTGATGCAAAGCAAGGGTCTGAATCCAAGGATACTACACCAAGCAAGGCTATCATTCAAAATTGAAGGTGAAATCAGGAGCTTCACAAATAAAAAACATCTAAGAAAGTTTATTACCACCAAGCCATCAATGCAAGAAATGCTAAAGGGACTGCTATAAAAAGAAGAAATAGGAAGGGAAGAAGGAACACAGGCATAAAGAATAAAAATGGCAACAAACAAGCACCTATCAATAATAACTTTAAATGTAAATGAATTAAAGACCCCAATCAAAAGACATAGGGTAACTGAATGAATAAGAAAACATGACCCATATACCAGTATTTGCTGTCTACAAGAGACCCACCTTAGAACAAAGGACTCACACAGACTGAGTCCTTTTCAGGCAAATGGAAATGAACAACAACAACAACAAAAGCTGGGGTAGCAATACTTGTATATGACTAAATAGACCACAAAGTGAAGGAGATATCAAGAGATAAGGAGGTCCACTTCATAATACTAAAGGGATTGATACAACAAGAGAATATAACTCTGGTAAATATACATGCACCCAATATAGGAGCACCCAAATACATTAAAAAAAAAAAAAAAAACAGCTTGTGGAAGATATCAAGGGAGGGATCAACAATAATACAATCATAGTAGGGAACTTTAATACCCCACTGACATCACTGGATAAATCTCTAGACAAAAAATTAGCAAAGAAATAGCAATCCTAAATGACTCACTATATCAGGTGGATTTAATTGACATCAGAACATTTCACCCCAAAGCTACAGAATATACATTATTCTCAAGTGCACATAGGACATTTTCAAAGATAGACCACATATTGGACATAAGTAAAGTCTCTTCAAAGTCAAGAAGATAGAAATCATATTAAGCATCTTCTCAGATCACAATGGCATAAAATTAGAAATCAACTACAATAAAAGCAATGAAAAAAATCAAACACTAAATAGCATGCTATTAATAATGATTGGGTTACCAATGATATCAAAGAAGAAACAAAAAGCATCCAGGAAACAAATGACAAAGAAAACACAACAATCCAAAGTCTATAGGACACAGTGAAAGCAGTCCTGAGAGGGAAGTACATCGCTGAACAGGCCTAACTCAAAAAACAAGAAAAAATGGTAACAAATTATCTAACCTTACAACTTAAAGAATTAGAAAAAGAGCAACTAGGAAAGACCAGAGTCAGCAGAAGAAAGGAAATATTGAAGATCAGAGAGGAAATAAATGACATAGAGATGAAAAAATAAATTAAAAAATACAAAAGATCAATAAAACCAAGAACTGGTTCTTTGAAAGAAAAACAAGATTGATGAACCTCTAGCCAGGCTCATCAAGAAACAAAGAGAGAGGATCCAAATAAATAAAATCAGAAGTGAAAGAGATGAAGTAACAACCAACCCCATAGACATACAAAGGATTGGAAAAACATACTACGAACAACTCTACTCCAGCAAACTTGACAACCTAGATGAAACTGATGTATTCCTAAAATAATACAATCTTCCAAAACTCATTCAGGACAAATAAAAAAACCTGAATAGGCCAATAACTATGGAGGAAATTCAAACAGCACTAAAAGAAACGTCCAGCAAACATATGCCCTGGTCCAGATGGCTGGATTCACAGCGGGGTTTTACCAAACATTGAAAGAAACAAAACTTATCCTCCTCAGACTATTCCAAAAAATGCAAGAGGAATGAACACTTCCAAGCTTGGTACTGAGATGCATTTGTTACTTGTAAACAGTTTGATCCTTTTGTGTCCGGTCATTAAGATGTGTTAAGTGAAATGAGAGCAGGCTCAGTTTAGGGTTGCATTGTGCTGACCAAGATCTGATCATCCCTGAACCCTCAGCCTAAGGGAGCACATCAGTGTGGCTGGCACCCTCTGCCAGCACCCAGCACCCTCTGCCAGCGCCCAAAACCTCTGCCAGTGCCCAAAACCCTCTGCCAGTGCCCAAAACCCTTTGTTAGTACCTGGCACCCTTTGCCAGCACCCAGCACCCTCTGCCAGTGCCCAAAACTCTCTGCCAGTGCCTGGCACCCTTTGCCAGCGCCCAGCACCCTCTGCCAGCACCCAGAATCCTCTGCCAGTGGCCAGAACCCTCTGCCAGCGCCCATCAATCTCTGCCAGCACCCAGAACCCTCTGCCAGTGCCCAACACCCTCTGCCAGCGCCCATCAATCTCTGCCAGCACCCAGAACCCTCTGCCAGTGGCCAGAACCCTCTGCCAGCGCCCATCAATCTCTGCCAGTGCCCACACTCTCTGCCAGTGCCGTGGTTTCTTGTTGAGATTTCAACTAAGATTCTTCACACCAACCCTGAGCACAACCAAGATCAGGACACAGGGCTTTCTATTTCCTTTTTCCAGCATCTATCTGACACATAATAGATATTAGTATAAGTTATATATCTCCATATCAACACTTTGTCTCTAGTCATATCTATGTGAAAGTCTACTATGACATTTAATATAGCAACACTTGCCTACTTGTGATTATTCTTTTGAATTCATTAAAAAGCAATATTACTTTGCTAGAGATGCCAGTACTAAAAGCACGGACTATGTGCTTAAGCAACAGAAATTAATTTTCTTGAGTTCTGGAGGCCAGAAGTTTAAGATCAAGTTAACAGTAAGTTTGGTTTCTTCTGAGGCCTAAATCCTTGGCTTGCAGATGGTTGCCTCTTGTTTAAATAGAAATATATTTGGCATATAACATTGTTGATTTGATAATTTATATCCTATATAACAAAGAGGTGATCTGCAAATTGACCCTCATGCCCTCACAAGATGGCTGCCTACAACCAGGCTGGCAGGGGGATTAGTGAGGGACGACCAAATGACTGAACAAGCAGGTTGCGTGGGGCAATCAGGTTGGCAGAGGAGGCAGTAAGAGGTGACCAGGCAAGCAGAGGGTGGGGGCAGTTAGCGGTGACCAGGCCAGCGGGGAAGAGGGGCAGTTAGGGCAACCAGGCCAGCAGGGTGGGGCAGTTAGGGGCAGTTGGGAGTGATCAGACTGGTGGTGGGGTGGGGACAGTAAGGGGTGACCAGGTTGGCAGGGGGAGGGGAGGGGAGTTAGGAGCAACCATGCTGGCAGGGAGGTTGCAGTTGGGGGTGACCTGGCCAGCAGCGGGGGGCAGTAAAAGGGGCAACCAGGCCGGCAAGGGGGGCAGTGAGGGGTGATCAGGCTGGCAGGGGGAGGCAGTTAGGGGCAACCAGGCAGGCAGGTGAGTGATTAGGAGCCAGCAGTCCAGGATTGTCAGAGGGTGTCTGACTGACACTTTAGGCCCAATCCCGGGGGTCCCCCAGGGGTCCTGGATTGGAAATACAGGCTGGGATGAGCCATCCCCCTCCCCCCCGTACATGAATTTCGTGCACCGGGTCTCTAGTTATAATATAATTGGCATTGTAGTGACAATTAGCATCTCTATAATGTCACAAAATCATCATTTCTTTTTGGTGGTTGGCATAATTAATATCTAGTTTTTAAGCAAGTTTGATAACTATATTACACTAGAGGCCTAGTGCATAAAATTTTGTGCACTGGGGGGATGGGGGAGAGGCATCCCTCAGCCCAGCCTGCCGCCTCTCACACTCCAAGAGCCCTTGGGGGATGTCCTACTGATTGCTCAGCCCCAATCCCCACTAAGCCACAGTCTGGCTTCCTTCTACAGGAGGCCACCAGGCTGATCAGGGAAGGCACCACCCCCATCACCCCACTGCTGCTGGCACTGCCAGCCACCACAGCCCTCGCATCTGCCAAGGTGTTTTCATCGACATGGACCCCAGTCCCCTCACCACAAAAAAATGAAAACTTCCTTTAGGCATTTTCAAGATGTCTCTTTCATAGGATATGACATTTCTTTCTTTCTTTTTTATCCTCACTGAGGATATTTTCCCACTAATTTTTAGAGAGCATGGAAGAGAGAGGGAAAGACAAAGAGAAACATCAATGTGAGAGGGACACATCGATTGGATGCCTCCCACATGAGCCATGACCCAGGCCCATGGTGCAGCAGCTGCAGGGGCTGCTGATCAGGCCCTGCCTCTCTCTCCAGGCCTCACAGCAGCCGCAGCAGCTGCTGACCAGGCCCTCCCCTGGTGCAGGCACATGGAGGCCCCTGCCATGGCCTCGCCCACTGACACTGCAAGTCCCCACCCACCCACACCTGTTATCTTCACAGCCTGCTGATTGGTCATTACTGTGACAATGTCCTGGAAAATTTGCATATTCCTCTATCATTAATATAGATTGTTGCTGTCCATATTTACTACACTGTGCTTTAGGTACCCAGGACTCTATTTTATGGTTTTCTTCTTACTGTGTCTTCCTATGGTTTTTTCTCTGTGTAAGTTCATCCCTGTCTCCCCCTCTATGTCCAAGCCATCTCTTCTTATAAGGATACCAGTTGTATTGGATTAGAGTGGACCCTAAAAGCCTTATTTTAATTTAATTATCTCTTTGAAGGCTCTAAAAGTTGCAGTAAGTTAATTTATTAAAAAACAAACAAACAAACAAAAAACTTAAAATAAATTTAGTGGGTGTGGCCTGCAATCCAGGACCTGGTTTGGGAAATAACATGGCCCCAGTCAGTCCCGCTGTGAAGTGAGTTTTCACTGAGGTCCTCTTGGTGGCTCTGGCCTGAGGCAATGTGCCATTCGTAAAGGGTTTTGTGAAGGGCCAGCCAGTAGCCGCAGAGGGGGAGATCAGTGCTGCTGTGCTGGCAGGCACTTGCTCTTTCCCTTGGTGCTTTGCCCAGGCCTCCCCACAGATCCGCGGGTGGCGTAACCATCCACACGAAACACTCCAGAGCAAAACAAACCTGAGTCTCAGGTTGGGAGCTGAGCTGGGAGTGTGATGCCTTGCAGGCTCACACAATTATAAATCCACTAGAGGCCCGGTGCATGGAATTCATGCACAGACAGGGTCCCCAGCAGCTGCCAGCTGGGGCCTTCCGTAATTCTGCACCGTGCTCTGGTGGTCAGCACATGTCATAGTGAGCGCCCAGTTAGTCAAACTCCCAAGGGGACACTGTACATATTAGGCTTTTATATAGATTGATATGCTGTCCTATTGGCGAAAGAGCAGACAAGTGTTAATGAAACAGAGCAGAGAACCAGAAATAGACCTGTGTAAATAAAGTCAACCAATCTTTGGCAAAGGAACAGGCACTACAATGGACAAAGATAGTCTCTCAACAAATGGGACTGGCAGAAGTAGGCATCCACATACAAATAGTGAATTAAGACACCTTTCACCCTTTACTAAAGTAACTCAAAATTGATTGAAGACTTAAATGTAAAATCCAATACTATGAACTCCTAAAAGAAAAATAGGAGAAAACCTAGATGACCTTCACTATTATGATGACTTTTTAGATATAACACCAAAGGCACAATTTATGAAAGAATGGATAAGCTGGACTTCACTAAAATTAAAAGCTTCTGCAAAAGACACTGTCACAGATGAAAAGACAAGCCAAAGTCAGTTGGAAAGTATCTTCAAAAACACATCTGATATCTTTGTTATGGCAATGACTTTTTAGATACAATACTAAAAGCATTGCTCTTGAAAGAAATAATGGATAAGCTGGGATCCAATAAATTAAAAACTTCTATCCTGTGAAAGGCAATGTCAGAGAATGAGACAAATTGTAAAGAAAATATTCTTAAACACACATCTGATAAAGAATAGCTATCCAAAATATACAAATAATTATTTTTATTAAAATATAGTTAACATACAATATGATAGTAGTTTCAAGCATAAAACATTGCTGTTCAACCTTTATATACTTAACACAGTGATCAGCATGATGAGTCTAGTAACATTTGCAACCATCAAAGTTATAGTAATGACTAAATTCCCTCTGGTATACATTATATTCCTGAGACTTATCTACAATAATAAAAGCATAATATACTAATTAGACCAGACAGCTGAATGACCTGGATGAAGCCAGGGCTGCGGTAGCTGCCATGGCTGCGAGAGCCCTTGTACAAATTTCGTGCATTGGGCCTCTAGTTTTTTGATAACTGGAAATCTGTACCTCTTATTCCCCTTCATCCCCCTCCTCTTCCCTCCCTCACACACACTTACTCCACTGCCCTCGGGAATCATCATTTTGTTCTCTATATCTATGAGTGTTTCTGTTTTATTTAATTTTTTTTTATATTCCACATTTAAGTGAAATCATATGGCATTTCTCTTTCTCTGTTTGACTTATTTCATTTAGCATAATACCCCCTAAGTTTATCCAGGTTGTTGCAAATGTTAAGCTTTCACTCTTTTTGATGGCTGAGTAATATATACCACTGCTTTATCCATTCTTCTATTGACAGACATTTAGGTTGTTTTCATTACTTGGCTATGGTAAATAATGCTACAATGAACGTATTTGAATTGGTGTTCTCATTTTCTTTTTTAAAATATATTTGATTGATTTTCCACAGAGAGAAAGGGAGAGGGATAGAGAGCTAGAAATGTTGATGAGAGAGAAACATCGACCAGTTGCCTCCTGCACACTCCCCACCGGGTATGTGCCCACAGCCAATGTACATGCCCCCGACCGGAATTGAACCCGGGACCCCTCAGTCCGCTCTATCCACTGAGCCAAACCAGTTTCGGCTGGTGTTCTCATTTTCTTTTAATAAATACCCAGAAGTAGAATGGGTCATATGGTAATTCCAGTTTTAATTTTTTGAGGAACCTCCATACTGTTTTCTGTAGTGGCTGCACCAATTCCCACCAATAGTGCTTGAGGGCTTCCTTTTCTCCACATCCTTGCTGACACTTGTAATTTGTTGTCTTTTTTTTATAATAGCTCATATGAAAAGTGGGAACTAGTATTTCATTGTGGTTTTGATTTGCATTTCTCTAATGACTAGTATGTTCAGTTTCTTTTCATGTGCTGTTAGCCATCTGTATAAATTCTTTTAAAAAAGTTCTACTCAGGTTTTTGCCCATGTTTTAATCAGATTGTTTTTATAATGTTGAGCTGTGTAAATTCTTTATATATTTTGGAATTAACCCCTTATCCTATATAATAAAGAGGTAATAAGCAAATTGACCATCATTCCAACCCAAAGATAGCTGCCCCCATGTGGACATAAGATGGCCACCACAAGATGGCCAGAAGGGGAGGGCAGTTAGGAGGGACCAAACCTGCAAGGGAGGGCAATTTGGGGACAATCAGGCCTGCAGGGGAGGACAGTTGGGGGTGATCAGGCCTGCATGAGAGGGCAGTTGGGGATGATCAGGCCTGCATGAGCGGGCAGTTGTGGGGGACCGAGGCTTGCAGGGGTGGACAGTTGAGGGAACCAGGCTGGTAATGGAGGACAGTTGGGGGGGACCAAGCCTGCAGGGAGGGCTGATGGGGGCAACCAGGCTGGCAGAGAAGGGCAGTTAGGGGCAATCAGGCTGCCAGGGAAGCAGGTGTTGACCAGGCTAGCAGGCAAAAGCGGTTAGGGGCAACCAGGCAGGCAAGCTGGGGGGTGGTTGGGAGCCAGCAGTCCTGGATTGTGAAAGGAATTCCATATTGGAGAGGGTGCAGGCTGGGCTATGGGATAACACTCCTCGCCCCCATGCATGAATTTTGTGCACCAGGCCTCTAGTTAGATATCATTTGCAAATATCTTCTCTCATTCAGTGGGATGCCTTTTCATATTATTGACAGTTTCCTTCCCTGTGCAAAACCTTTTTGGTTTTATGTAATTTTTTAAACTTATTTTTTATTTTGCTGCTCTTGCCCAAGGAGACATATACACTTTTTTTTTTTTTTTTTCCTAAAGCCAATTTCAAAGAGTTTAATGCCTCCTTTCCTCTAGGAGTTCTTACTTTTATGCTTTTGGGTTTTACATTCAAGTCTATAACCCATTTGGAGTTTAATATATAGTATAAGAAAGTGGTCCAGCTTTATTTTTCTTTTGGCATGTAGGGGTCCAGTTTTCCCAACACCATTTATTAAAAAGACTGTTTCCCACATTGTACATTTTTGTCTTCTTTATCATATATTAGTTTACCAGAGACATGGGTTTTTTTCTATGCTCTCTATTTCATTCCATTGATCTATTTGTCTGTTTTTGTGCTAGTACCATACTCTTTAGAATACTATAGCTTTGTAATACAGTTTGGAATCTTTGTTCTACTCTCTAAAGATTGCTTTGGCTATCCAAGGTTTTTATGCTTTCTTATAAATTTTAGGATTATTTGCTCTACTAGAACAAATGCCCTGGGTATTTTGAAAGGGATTGCATTGAATCTATAGTTTGCTTTGGGTAGTATAAACATTTTAACAACATTAATTCTTCTAATGCATGAGCAAAGTTTATCCTTCCATTTATTTGTTTGTCTTCATTTTTTTCCAACACTGTCTTATAGATTTTAGAGGACATGACTTCTTTGGTTAAATATATTTGTAGGTTTGTAATTTTTTAATGCAATTGTAAATGGTATTATTACTTTAAAATATATTTATTTTTTGTTGATTTCAGAGAGGAAGGGAGGATAGAAACATCAATGATGAGAGAGAATCATTGACCAGCTGCCTCCTGTACACCCCACACTGGGGATCAAGCCTGCAACCCGGGCATGTGCCCTGACTGGGAATTGAACCTTGACCTCCTAGTTCATAGGTTGATGCTCAACTACAGAGACACACCAGCAGGGAGTAAACATTATTTTTTTTAACTTCACTTTCTGATAGTTCATTGTTGATGTATAAGCATGTAATCAATTTCTGAATATTAGTTTTTTATGCTGCAACTTCACTGAATTTATTTATTAGTTCTAATAGATTTTCGGTAGGGTCTTTAGGGTTTTTTTTTTTAATATATGTCATCTGCAAATAGTGACAGTTTTACTTTTTCCTTTCCATTTTGATTACACTTCATTTTTTTTTTCTTGTCTAATTGAAGTGCATAGTGCTTTGAATAAAAGGGTAAAAACAGACAACCTTGTCTTGTTCCTGATCTTATATGTTGCTAGCTATAGCCTTTATTATATTAAGTTATGTTTCCCCTATGCTCATTTTGCTGAGTTTTATTATAATTGGATTTGGGGTTTTGTCAAATGCTTTTTCTGCATCTATTAATATGTTATTATGATTTTTATCCTTCACTTTGTTGATGTGGTATATTGTGTTAACTGATTTGTAGATATTGAATCATCCTTGTCCCACTTGATCATGGTGTGTGATCCTTTTAGTGTATTATTACTATTAAAATATATATATATATATATATATATATATATATATATATATATATATATATCTTATAATTGATTTTTTTTTACAGAGAGGAAGAAAGGGGGATAATGAGTTAGAAACATCGATGAGCTGCCTTTTGCACACCTTCTACTAGGGATGTGCCCACAACCAAGGTACATGCCCTTGACCAGAATTGAATCCGGGACCTTTCAGTCTGCAGGCTCTATCCACTGAGCCAAACCAGTTTCGGCCTTTTAGTGTATTATTGAATTTAGTTGCTAATATTTTGTTGGGAATTTCTGCATCTATGTTCCTTAGGTATATTGGACTGTAATTTTATTTTGTTGTTGTGTTTTTGTCTGGTTTTAGTATCAGAGTAATGCTGGTCTCCTAGAGTGTATTTGAAAGTGTTCTTTTAGAATAGTGTGCATTCTGCTGCTTTTGGATGAAATGTTCTGGTCATATTTATTAAGTCCTTTTGGTCTAAAGTGCCATTTAAAAATATACTTTTTATAATAAATCTTTATTGTTCAGATTATTACAGGTGTTCCTCTTTCCCCCCTCTTCCCTCATAGCTCCCCTCCATCTGATTCCCAACTCCACCCCATTTTCTTACCCCCCGCCCCTGTCATAGGTGTAAGATTTTTGTCCAATCTCTTCCCTCACCCCTCAGAATCCCTCCCCCATGAGAATTGTTAGTCCAATCCCTTTCTATGTCCCTGATTCTATTCTATTTACCAGTCCATTTTGTTCTTCAGATTTTTTATTCACTTGATTTTTAGATTCACTTGTTGGTAGGTATGTATTTGATGTCTTTTTGTTGTTCATATTTTTTACCTTTACCTTTTTCTTCTTCTTAAAGAATACCCTTCAGCATTTCATGTAATCCTGGTTTGGTGTTGATGAACTCCTTTAACTTTTTCTTGTCTGTGAAGCTCTTTATCTGCCCTTCAATTCTGAATGATAGTTTTGCTGGGTAGAGTAATCTTGGTTGTAGGTTCTTGTTGTTCATCATTTTGAATATTTCTTGCCACTCCTTTCTGGCCTGCATAGTTTCTGTTGAGAAATCAGCTGACAGTCGTATGAGTACTCCCTTGTAGGTAACTACTGTGTTTCCCCGAAAATAATACATCCTCGGAAAATAAGACCTAGTGCATGGAAAAATAAGACATCCCCTGAAAATAAGACCTAGCGCATCTTTGGGAGAAAAAAACTTAATATAAAACACTGTCTTATTTTTGGGGAAACGGGGTAGCTGTTTTTTTTTTCTTGCTGCTTGTAAGATTCTCTTTGTCTTTTGCCCTTGACATTTTAATAATGATGTGCCTTGTGTGGTCCTCTTTGGATTTCTCTTGTTTGGGGTTCTGTATGCTTCCTGAATTTGTAAGTCTATTTCTTTTACCAGGTAGGGAAAGTTTTCTGTCATTATTTCTTCCAATAGTCCTTCAATATCCTGCTCACTCTCCTCTGGCACCCCAAAAATCCGGATGTTGGTACGTTTTAAGCAGTCCTAGAGACTCCTTACACTATCCTCACACTTTTGGATTATTCTTTCTTTCTGCTTCTCTGGTTGGGTGATTTTTTTCTTCCTTATATTCCAGATCTTTGGTTTGATTCTTGGGGTATGTTGATCTATAGTTCAGTTTCTGTATATTCTTTATTTCAGAGATTGTATGCTTAATTTCTGACTGGTCCTTTTCCTTTTTTTTTTTTTTTTTTTTTTGGTATTCTCTTTAAGGTCCTTGAAGGTCTCACCAAGCTTCTTGGAGGTCTCATCAAGTTTCTCAAAGGTTTTTAGAAGATTCTTGAGTAATCTTATAAATGTGATTCTGAACTCTGTGTTGTCCAGTAGTTTACTTTCCTCCATCTCTCCTGTTCATGACATGTTTCTGTGTCTCCTCCCTGTGTTGATGGAGTGGCTTTGTGTGGTAGGTGACCTATCAGCTTCCCCAATCACCTGGGGTGGTCACATTTGCTATATCCTTTTGTTGGCTGAGTGCAAAGTCTTGGTGTGATTAAGCCTTGGTTGCTGTTGGTACTCTGGGAGGAACTGACTCCAGGCCAATTGTCTGTGAGGAGCCGCTGTGTCTATGAAGGAAGAACTGCTGCACTGGAGACTCGGTTTGTTTCAGTGGGGCTTTGGTGCTCACTGAGTCCATCTCCCGAATGTGTCACTTATGGGTGTGAGTGGTTGAAATTGACCACTAGGAACACTGGCTTCTGAATCTCCAATGGGATTCAGTTCAGGAGCTACAGCGAGAACTACAGTTTTCTCCTGTTTGCTTGGTACTTGGCGGTTTTGTTGCTGCAGCTGCAGTTTATATCTGGTTAAGCTGCCTCAATACAGGCCATTGATATGTAAAAGTAGCTTTGTGGTGCCTGGGCAGGTCTGTAGAATCTGTGGGCGGGGCCTCAGGGCAGGGCCGGGCCTCAGGGTGCGGTGGGGTGTCAGGATATCACTAGGTTGGGGCGTGGCTAACAGCAATGGCTGCCATTAGCAGTCCCTGCCCTTCTGTGTTTCCAAGTCCCAGCTTCCCTGAGATCCAGCTCAGTAAATAATGATTGCTACGCACACCTCTGCAAGAGTCGCCCTCACTTCAGCCCGGATGGCACAGCTTTTCCCCATAGGCGTCTGGGTCCCCCACGTGACCCCAGAAACTGGATTTCAAAGTGATAGGGAGCTTGTTTCCTTTTGGTTGAAAAGAAAAGCCTCGCTGCACTCCCAGTCGCCCGCCACCAGCCCCATTCGCCACCAGCCTGATTCGCGTGCCTCCGTACCTAGGCTCCTCAGCTTGCGCTCCCCTCTTTTTCAGCCAGCCTTCTCGTGGTTTTGGATGATAAATATCCTTTGTATTAGTTTTAATTTTTTTTAATTGTTGTGCAAGCGGCAGATCAGCTGTTCATCTACGCTGCCATCTTGGTTTCTCCTAAAAATATTTTTATTGATTTCAGAGAGATAGATACATCAATGATGAGAGACTCATTGATTGGCTGCCTCCTGCTTGCCCCTTACTGGGGAACAAGCCCACCCTGTTCATGTGCCCTGACCACGGATCAAACTGTGACTTCCTGGTTTATAGGTTGATGCTCAACTGCTGAGCCACACTGACCAGGCTTATGTGCCATTTAAGGCCAATATTTCCTTATTGATATTTTGTTTGAATAATCTACTTATTGATGTAACTGGGGTGTTAAAGGTCCCTACTAATATTTTATTGTTTTCCATTTCTTTCTTTAGGTCCATTAATACTTGGTTTCACTTATGTTGGATGCATATATATTTATAAAAATTATATCTTCTTATTGGATTGACCTATTTATTATCCTATATAATAAAAGCCTAATATGCTAAGTGTTCCTGTCCTCTGGTTGGCCATTCAACCAATCAAAGAGTAATATGCTAATGATATGCTAAGGCTGCTCAACCTCTCGCTATGACCACCAGGGGGCAGACAGTTGACTGGGTTGACCAGTCATTGACATGCACTGATCACCCGGGGGCAGACACTTTGACTGGTAGGTTAGCTTGCTGCTGGGGTTTGGACAATCATGACTGAGTGAGATGGGTTGGACACATTCTGGAGCCCTCAACCTCTCACATCCCTCCCCAACCCTGATCATGCACAAGTGGGGTCCATCGGCCTGGCCTGCACCCTCTCACAATCCAGGCTGAAGGACCTCCCGAGTTCACAAATTTTGTGCACTGGACCTCTAGTCTGTAATGATCTTCATCTTTTATTTATAGTCTTTGTTTTGAAGTTTATTGTTTCTCTTATACAAGTATAGTTCCACCAGCTTTTATTTTATTATTATTATTTTGTTTCCATTTGCATGGAATCTCTTTTTTCATCCCTTCACTTTCAATCCATGTGTGTCCTTACTTCTGAATTATGTCTCTTATAGGCAGCATACAGATGTCTTGTTATACTTATCCCTTTAACAATTCTATTTTTTTTCCCGATGGGTTTTATACAGGTGGTGATGTCACTGCTTTGGCTGACCCTGATTGGTTGGGTCCAATTACACAAAATGGAGGACAGCTCCACCCCTCCCCACAGTACAAAATGGAGTCAGGAGTTAGCCTTGCCTCGCCATGACCTCTCAAGTATAAGAGTACATACTAGTATATCTTTTCAAATTAGTGGTTTTTAAATTTTTCTTCAGATAAATACCCAGAAGCAGAATTATTGGGTCATGTGGTAATTATATTTTTAACTTTTGAGGAACCTCCATCTATTTTCAGTAATGATTGTATCAATTTCAAATCCCACCAGTAGTGTATGAGGATTTCCTGTTTCCCTTATTCTCTTCAACACATGTTTGTAGAATTTTTATAATAACCTTCTGACAGGTTTGAGATGATATCTCACTGTGGTTTTGATTTTTATTTCCCTGATGATTACTGATGTTGAGTATTTTTCCAAGTGTTTGTCAGCCATCTGTATATCCTTTTTGGAAAAATATCTATTTAGGTTGTCTACTTATTGTGTGTGTGTGTGTGTGTGTGTGTGTTTAAAAAAATATTTTTTTTATTTCAAAGAGAGGAAGTGTGAGTGTCCCCCCACTCCCCATGCAGCTCAGGGTTCGGGTTCTGGAGGAGGCCGCACACAAATGACACTAGAAAATATAAATTTGGGAATTGGGGGCCAGGCGGGAGCCCAGCTCAAGAGGAAGGACTCCACTTTGCTCTGGCCTTGCTATCCCTTTTATTCAGGTTTTGGGATACACCCATAGCCCTTAGGTAGGCAATTCCAATAACAGCCAATCAGCAAGGATTTACATAAAACTAAAAGGTGGAAATTGCTTCAGCTCCCATTGTCTCAACTAAACAGTGGGTGCAGAGCTCAGACCTTTCAGAGCTCAAGGGCTCCAGCCTTCCCGGTTCCTTGTCCACACCTCTCTGCTGGTGAGGACAATGGGCAGCTGGCTTCCACCGTCTCCCCCATTTCTTTTCTTTAGAAAATCTTGCTTGGTGAATGTGGCCTGAAGGGTTTGAGTCCTCTTAAGTCTCATCATTCAGCATATGCAGACTAGAAATAAACATATGAGAAGAGAACAAAAATGAGATAAGCAAATGTAGTTATGCTGAGAGGCAAATGCAAGGACATTCAGTGGAAGGGATTAAATTCTTTTATGTCCTTTTTAAATTGCTTCCAGACATTCAAAGAATTAATTTGTAAGTTTGCTTGGGATAATTGTAATTCTAAAATATCAAGAGTTGTGTTACCTTTGTCTCCAAGCACCAAGATAATGATTTTTTATTTATTCCCAAGGGTGCAAGGTACTGTTATGGGTAACGGGGGTAACACAAATCTGAGAAAAATTATAATGACATTGTAAGGATATTCTGATATTCTTTGCTCTGGGGCCTAGAGCAGTGGTTGGCAAACCGTGGCTTGTGAGCCACATGCGGCTCTTTGGCCCCTTGAGTGTGGCTCTTCCACAAAATACCTCGGCCTGTGCAAGTCTATTTTGAAGAAGTGTCATTAGAAGAATTTTAAATATAAAAAAATTGACTCTCAAAAGAAATTTTAATCATTGTACTGTTGATATTTGGCTTTGTTGACTAATGAGTTTGCCGACCACTGCTCTAGGTCATGGATTTTATCACTTATCCATAAGACTATTGACCTTAATGTCATCAATTCAATTTCAAACTGGCTGTCAATTCCTTTTTGTATAGACAAGGTCTTAGTTACATTTTCTGCACCTCTCCCAGGAGCAAGTAATGATAGTAGATGTGTTTGTGCTTTTGCCTCCCCTCTTTTGGTGTCCATGAAAGCCAGATGCCTCTCTTTAATTTTACACACAAAGGATCAGTGGTTTGGTTCTGTGTCATACAAAAGGGAAGCTGGGTGGTGACACCTGTGTAATTATACTTTGCCCATATACTTCCTTGCCCTACCCTTGGTCCTCCTGGATGACCAGTGTTTGGTATTATTGGTGATGACATTAGGCGGGGGATCAGCCCATGTAATGGACCTTATCCATGGAGGGTTAGGAACATAAGTCCAAAATACTTCCCCATTTGCCCCAGGTGATATTACCGCATAGCTGGTTACTTCTAGCATGGCAAAAAAGACGTTCTCAGGCATTCTTGGGGTTCTGGTCTCCTCACAAATTCGCTTTCTGTACTGTCTTCTTTACCATGCCCCAGGAGACCTCTGGGCTGTTTGTTGTCCAGCTCACCCTTCTCCTGCTCCTCATCTTCAGTGGATCACTAGGAGTCGCTGCTCTCTGTGGCTGAGGTAGTGGATTGTCTGCAGCTGCATGGTATGGCTCCAGGTACAAGGTCCTTACTAATCTGGCGAGTTCCTCTCTTAGATCCCTGTTACAGTTTAATATTTCTAGCAGAAATCCACATGGGTTTGGAAAAAATATCTGGAAATATACAAGCATACCCTCTGCCAAAGGTTAATAAAGGATCGGGTCCCTTCCATAAACCAGATTCGGGATCTTTCCATTTAACCATTTTCCTTTGTTTTATTCTGACACCAGTGTAACTCCATAGGTGTCCTGCCAACAGCATCACAAGTGAAAAAATTTAAAGTAATTAAGGCTTGATGCAGCCTACCCGCAGGTGATTTCTCTATAGTCCCCCCTTTCTGTTTTTCAAGTTGGGATTTTAACCTCCGAAGCTGTTGTTCAATAATGGCCTGTCCTTGGGAACTACAATATATGGTATTCCTGTAATGTGCTGAATTTTCCACCTTTTGCAAAATTCCTGGAAATGACAGCTTGTGTAAACAGGCCAATTATTAGTTTTAATAATTTTTGGAATTCCTATGATGGCAAAAGCAGCGAGGCAATGATTAATAACCTGTTTTGCCATTTCTCCTAGATGCAGTTGCCCATATGACTTTTCAAAAGGTGTCTACAGAGACATGTAATGCCCCAAGGTGTCCAAAGGAAATATAACGTGTTACATCCATTTGCCAGATATGATCTTTAGCAAACCTCTAGAGTTGACTCCTGTGTTAGGCCCTTGAGGTAGATGTAACATGCAAGTGGGACATTCCTTAATAATTGTTCTGCCTTTGCCAAGTGATTGAGAATTGTTTAGACAACATTTTGGCAGGCTGATGTAAAAGCTGATGAGATTCTAAGGCTTCTTTTAATAAAGCAACCAGTTGATCAGCCTGTGCATTTCTTTTTGTTGAAGGACCAGGTAAGACACTATGAGCCCTGATGTGAGTGATATAAAAAATATATTGCCTCTGTTGTACAATCTGCTGAACTTGTTTAAATAGTAAAAATAAACTTTGGTCACTGAGCCATTTCAACCGAGCAGTTTCAATTCTATTCACTAGGTTCGCAGCATAAAAAGAATCAGAGACGATATTAAGAGACTCTTGGAAATCCTACAATACAATGCAGCCTTAATAGCTTCTAGTTCGATTCTTTGTACAGAAGTATGACTGGTCAGTATGACTCGGTCTGAATTCAGTGTATGATAGGCAGCTTTCCCATTAGATGATCCATCAGTAAAAACAGTTAAAGCTCCAGGAATAGGTTCCTGCCTAGTATTTTTTTGGTATAATAATGGAGGTATTAAATAAAAATTGTAATAATTTATCTTTTAGTAGGTGACAACTAAGTTCCCCTGAATATCCACTTAACCCAGTTTGCCAATTTATATCAGTCTGAAATAACATTTCTAATTGCTTCCCAGTAAGGGGGAGGTAGATACACTGGGGTTCTTCCCCTCTAGGCTGCTTATTATGCTTTTTAATTTGAAATATTAACTGAGCCAATAGTTCCACATATGTAACCTCCCTAGGTCAGTGGTTGGCAAACTGCGGCTCGTGAGCCACATGCAGCTCTTTGGCCCCTTGAGTGTGGCTCTTCCCCAAAACACCGTGTGCGGGCGCACATGTACAGTGCGATTGAAACTTCGTGGCCCATGTGCAGAAGTCAGTTTTTGGTGCTCAAAAGAAATTTAAATTTAAATAATTATACTGTTGATATTTGGCTCTGTTGACCTATAAGTTTGCTGACCACTCCCCTAGGTGGACCCATTCAATAATGGCAGGAGAGTTTTTATTTTGAAAGATGACTCCAGTGGGACTATTTGCAGTAGTGTTCATTTGTCCCAATAAAGGTAATTCAGGTTCTACCCATGCTATTAATACTTGGGCTGAGGAAATTGCCTGCTCAATTCTTAGCAACTCATTCCTAGCTTCATCTGTTAATAATGTTCGGGGAGAGAAAAGATTTGAGTCACCTCTAAGTATATTAAATAAATTTGTCATTTCTCCCATAGAGATCTTCAGATAAGGCCTTAACCAGTTAATGTCCCCTAATAATTTCTGAAAGTCATTTAAAGTTTTAAGACAATCTTTTCTTATTTCCACCTTCTGAGGCCTAATGCTTTGGTTTTCAATTCTGGTTCCCAGATATTGGAAAGGCTTTTCTTTCTGTACCTTCTCTGGAGCGATTCTTAAGCCCCAGTTAGGGAGCTCCTCTTCTAATTGGGAGAACATGGCCAAGGTCTGTTCCTCCCGTGGGCTTGCTAAGTGCAAGTCATCCATGTAATGAATAATGTAACATTGGGAGTATTTGTCCCTTAAAGGCTGAACAGCTTGAGCCACATATTTTTGACACAAAGTAGGGCTTTTGGCCATTCCTTGAGGTAAAACTTTCCATTGATATCTTTTCATGGTTTCTAGATTATTAATAGATGGCACTGAAAATGCAAATCTCTGTTTATCTTGAAGAGCCAAGGGAATGGTGAAAAAAACAATCTTTAAGATCTACTACTATAAGAGACCAATCTAAAGGGATTTGTGAAGGTGCTGGGAGTCCAGGTTGCAAAGCTCCCAGGGTATACAGAGTAGCATTAACTGCTCTAAGATCATGTAACAATCACCATTTTCCTGTCGCCTTCTTGGGGATTGTAAATATAGGCGTATTCCAAGGACTATTGGAAGGCTCTATGTGGCCAGCCTCTATTTGTTCTTGTATTATTCATGAATTTGACTTAATTTCTCCTTGATTAATGGCCACTGATCCACCTGTAGGATCAGCATGAGGGTGAGGAGACTGAGCAGTGACGGCTCCATAAAAAGTTGATATCCTAATCCTTGTCTTCCTGGGTTTCCTTTGGCTTGAATGGACTCTTTAATTCCCTGATCATTTTTTCCTAAGCCTTGACCAGTCTGATATCCCTAACTGCTTTCTGAGTCACTAACTGCTTTCCTTTGCACGTAACAATACATGCCTGTAAACCTTCTAAGACATCCTGGCCCCATAAATTGACTGCAATTCCAGAGTTGATGTAGGGCTAAAAACCATCCTGTCTGTCCTTCCTCATCTTGCCACCTTAACACTGCAGCACTGCGTTGTGTATTATCAGGAACTCCCACCCCCAACTGAGTCCACAGCTCCTGCCGTGGACCAACTTTTTGCCAAACATTCAAGATCTAATGTACCTTCTTCAGGAAACCAAGGGTTATGTTCTATAATATCAAACAAAACCTATAAGAGAATACCTTCTAAAACTTTAATTCCTTAAGCATGCAAACCAAAAGTTTATAATAAAGTTTACTTTATAACCTAATTCTGGACCATTAGCCTGGATGAAAAGATGTTCCCACCCTCCTTACAGATCGCAGCTCTGCAGCCATTTGTGGGCTTTGCGTGTGGTGAATTTCCCTCACCTTGTACAATGAATTCTTCTCCACCTTTTTGGTGAATTCTTCCCCACCTTTCCAGTGTATTCTTTCCCACCTTTCCAGTGTATTCTTCCTTTTCTTCGCTCTATAACAAGTAAACAGAAAATCAGCAAGGATTTGGAAGAAATGAACATCATCAACCTTTCCACCCAACAAAAGCAGAGATTCACTTAAAATACACATGGCATATTCATCAAGAGGGATCATGCCTGGCTGCTGTGGCTCAGTGGTTGAGCGTCAGTCTGTGAACCAGGAGGTTATAGTTCAATTCGCTGGTCAGGGCACATACCCAGGTTGTGGGCTTGATTCCAGAGTGGGGCATGCAGGAGGCAGCCAATCAATGATTCTCTCTCATCATCGATGTTTCTATCTCTCCCTCTCTGGAATCAATAAAAATAAATTTAAAATAAAAAAAGAGGGATCATTTCCCAGGTCATAAAACAAACCTAAACAAAGTTAAAATAGTAAAATTATATAGAGTGTGTTCTCCGACCAAAATGAAACTAAACTAAAAATCAACTACAAAAATATAACTGTTTAAATCTCCAAATACTTTGCAACTAAAACCACACTTCTAAATAATCCATGTGCCAAAGAGGAAGTCATAAGGTAAATTTGAAAATACTTTGAACTGAATGAAAATAACAGTGTAGCACATCAAAATTTGTGGAAAACAGCTATAGCACTAGAGAAATATTTATAGATTTTACTGCTTATATTAGAAAAGATGGAAAATCTCAAATCAACAATCTTACATTTTTAATCTTAAAATATAAAAAAGAAAAGAAGGTTAAAGCGAGTGGGGAAAAACCCAGTAAAGATGAAAACAGAGAGCAGTGAAATTGAAGACAGAAAAACAATAAAGAAAATCAATAAAACCCAAAACTGGTTCTCTAATAAAGATTAATAAATCTGATAAGCCAAAGTGACAAAGAAAAAGAGAGTATACAAATTGCCAATATCAGAAGTTAAAAATAGTGACTTCATCTCAGACCCCACAGACATTAAAAGGATAATAAGAGAATACTGAAAACAGTGCTATTCACATAAATTAAACTTAGATAAAATATTCTAATTCCTTGAAAGTCAAAAACTATCCCAAAGTTCACTCAATAAGAAATAGACAAGGTGAACACTCCTATATATAACAAGGAAAGTAAGCTTACTGGTATGGTTAAAAAACCTTCCCCAAAAGGAAAGTACAGGCCCAGATAGTTTCACTGGTAAATTCTATCAAGTTTTTAATGAGGAAATAAACCTTTATAAATGAACTAGAGGCCTGGTGCACGAATTCATGCACAAGTGGGGTCCCTTGGAGTGGCCTGCGGAGATTGGGCCCCAGCTTGTGCCCCTGGCCTCACAATCCCACAGCCCCATCGCCCCGAAGCTTTGCCTGGTACCCCACCATGGCCTGGCACTGCCCCCTCACCTGCTCCACCATCCCGCCTGTGGGTCGATCAATCAGGGCCAGGCGCCCTGGCAGGCTCCCTCAATGCCTGGGAGCTAGGCAGTGGCCCCACCCCTCGCTGCCACCGCTGGTTGCTATCTGTGGGGGGTGATTGGGCCCCCACTTGAACCTACCTTGGCCTGGCACCACCTGCTCCACCATCCTGCCACAGTCCCACACTCATTGGGGCCCATTGGGGCCCATTGGGGCCCATTGGGGCCAGCAGTGCCTCTACTTTTGCCCGTTGCCAATGCCACATCGCTGACACCCGCCATGTTCCACACCACCCCCTGGTGAGTCAGCACACATTATAGTGAGTGGTGGAACTCCTGGTCGAATGACTGCCCAAGGGGACAATTTGCATTTTTGGCTTTTATTATTATAGGACGAATGATGCTAGAACCATTGGGTAGGCATACAAAATGATTTAAATTTTTATATCAGTACCATATCTGGAAAAAATGCAGGGTAACTAGAACTCTCATACATTGTTGGTGAGAATGCAAAAAGATATAACCACTCGGGGGGGGGGGGGGGGGGGGGGGGGACTTGGCAAGCTCAAGAAGTTAAATGTACATGCAATATTTGACCCAACAATTCCAATCCCATTTATTCACTCTTGGCAAATAAAAACATGATGAAACAAAAGCCTGTACACAAATGTTTATAGCAACTCTTCATGTATCATCAAAAGCTGCCAACTACCCAAATAGCATTTATTTTATTTTTTTATTTCTCCATTTTTTTTAATCAATCTTTATTGTTCATATTATTAAAGGTTCCTCATTTCTTCCCCCCTCCACCAGGTTCCCACCCCACCCTTCGCCCCCTCCCCACCCCCCATTGTCCTCATCCATAGGTGCACAGTTTATGTTCAGTCTCTTCCAGCACCCCCACTCCTCTTTTCCCTGAGAACTGTCAGTCCACTCCCATCCCGTATCGCCGACTCTACTACAATCAACAGCTAATATTGTTCATTAGGTTTTTCAATGTCCTTTTTGTTGTTGTTGTTGTTGTTTTAATTAATAAACTTTTACACTTCTAAGAATAAATTTTAAAATCTAATAATTTTAAACCTTGTTTTTTTCTGCCCTGGAAATTGAGAAGCAAACTTGTTTACATGTAAACTTGCCCTTAGGCTATCAAAAGGTGTAGCCATTCAAATGTAAATGAACACATTGTTTAAAGATAGCTGCTGGAGCAGCGGCTGCCAGGCTGGGAGCAGCAAGGCCCGGAGCAGCAATTGCCAGGCTTGGAGCTGCCAGACCCGGAGCAGCCGGGTCGGGTGCAGCCAGGCCCGGAGCAGCAGCAGCCAAGTCCAGAGCAACTAGGTAGGGAGCGGCAGTGACCAGACCCGGAGCAGCTGGTTGTGGAACGGACCAGAGCAACAGAGGCCAGGCCCAGAGCAGCCAGGCCTGAAACAGCTCGCTCCTCACCTGCCCCTGCCCCACAGCTGCCTCTCAGACATGGCTGGAAACTTTTGTGGGAACTTGAGGGTCTGCTGAATCAAGTGATGAAGGCTTAGATCTGGATGTGTTGAGTTAGTATAGCGCTGGGGTGTTGATCTGTGAGTGCCTTGGGTGGGGCCTGGATGAGGCTGGTTGACCTATTTGGAAATGTCTTTTGTGTGAAGTGTATCCTTGGGCATGTGGAGGTATTATTGATTTGAGAAAATACTAAGTAACTGATTTACTATCTGAAAAGGGATTTACTATCGGGGAAAGGGAGGGAGGAAGAGACTGAACATAAACTGTGCACCTATGGATGAGGACAGGGGGGGATGGGGAGGGGGTAGAGGGTGGGGTAGGAAACTGGTGGAGGGGGGAAGAAATGAGGAACCTTTGTAATAATATGAACAATAAAGATTAATTAAAAAAAAAAAAGATAGCTGCTGGTTGGAATTGGATTACCTGTTCTGGGTGGGAAGGACTTGTCCTCCCCTTACTCCATTAAAATTAAGGTGTTAGTTTTAAAACCTCTTTTTGGCAAGAGACCTTAAACTTTCAGAACTTTAAATTTTTCAGATAGTAAATCAGTTACTTAGCATTTTCTCAAATCAATAATACCTCCACATGCCCAAGGATACACTTCACACAAAAGACATTTCCGAATAGATCAACCAACCTCATCCAGACCCCACACAAGGCACTCACAGATCAACACCCCAGCGCTATACTAACTCAACACATCCAGATCTAAGCTTCATCACCTGATTCAGCAGACCCTCAAGTTCCCCTTACTCCATTAAAATTAAGGTGTTAGTTTTAAAACCTCTTTTTGGCAAGAGAGGCAGCCCTGGGGCGGGGGCAGGCGAGGAGCAAGCTGTTCCGGGCCTGGCTGCTCTGGGCCTGGCCTCTGTTGCTCTGGTCCACTCCACAACCAGCTACTCCAGGTCTGGCCACTGCCGCTCCCAGCCTGGCTGCTGCTGCTCTGGGCCCAGCTGCTCTGGGCCTGGCCGCTCCCTGCCTGGAAGCTGCTGCTCTGGGTCTGGCTGCTCCCAACCCGGCTGCTCCGGGCCCAGCTGTTCCTGGCCTAGCCACTCCCGACCTGGCTGCTCCAGGCTTGGTTGCTGCTGCTTTGGGCCTGGCTGCTCCGGGCCCGGCCACTCCCAGCCCGGCCACTCCCGGCCTGGCTGCTGCTGCTCCAGGCCTGGCTGCTCCAGACCCGGCTGCTCTGGGCCCGCCAAATAGCATTTAATGGGTGATTCAATAAACTCTGACACATCCATACAATTAAATATTACTCAGAAATAAAAGAACAAAGTATTACTACATGCATCCTTGTTAAAGCTGAAGAACGTTATACTGGGGACAAAAAGCCAATCTCAGAATATTACGTACTATATGTTTTCATTTATACAGTTATCTGTACATGTATTTAAGCACATACAAATGTATATCCAAAGAAAAGTCAACTTACTGTATGTAAAAATTTTAAGTAACAAAAATTAAAATAAATAATGCAAGTGAAGTAGTAACCAAAAAAACACACACAAGGATTATTCAAAAACTGTCCAGGTGATACTATTTCTTTTGTACTGGTACTTCTCTGAATTAATATAACTTTTTTCCCCTACAGCTGTGGGTAAGCTTGGAATCATTGCCCCTTTGGCACATTTCTGGTTTGATGAGTCTCCTAAATGGCCACTGGGGGATAAAATTTCTTATTTTCATGTTCCCCTTAGTTCTGACCCAGTATCCTATATTTTGACTGCTCTGAAAAATCACAATTTCAAGAAAAAGAAGAAATAAAGTAACCTGTATATAACAGGGTTTTGGCTGGTGACTCAGCTGTGAAAGAATTCACAACTGAGAAAAGAGATAGATGCAGAGAGGAAGATTATTTTACTTTCCCTGAAGGAAAAGGGCCAGTGCACTGATAATCAATTCAAGGGCAAAAAAGCAAAAAGTGGCTTCCCCTTTTAAAGGGTAATGGCTGCTGCTGCTAGGTGACAAGGAAGGAAGGGGAATTGGGGGCTAAAGTTGAGTTTATCTGCTTTTCAGGAGACAATCTAGGCAGATGTCCTAGGGAGGTGTCTTGTCAGTACTTTTCCTGAGCCTGTAAAACGTGCTTAGAGCACAACTTATGACGAGTTCAAAGAGGCCTGTTTGAAGGGGAGGGGAGAAGGGAACTTCCCACTAACCAGAGAAGGTGTGGTGAGCCCTGGCTCTGCCAAAGGCCATTTGGATATTTATAACAGCATTCACTTAATATAAATCTATGTTACTATGAAAAAAGCTCCTAGGTTTATTGAATTACAAGTCCCTTCTGTGGTTGCCTTGGCAGGGCCAGATCAAATGATTTTGAGGGCCTTATGTGGTCAGCAGGCAGGACATTCCCCTCCCCTGAACTAGAGACTCCTTGGTCTAAATTATCCCTGAGTTCTGAAAACAGCAGGGAGGAGGGGGATGCAAGAGTGTAGCCTTGTAAGTAGCTTGTTTTGTCTTGCAGTTTGAAGAGAGGCAATGTTTGAATCAGAGGAACTAACAATCTTGGGGTTTAATTACCAGGGTGCTTTTCATAAATTGTGGAAGGCCACGACAAATAAAAAGAAAGGCCTTTTTTAAATTTTTATCCTAACATGGTGAAGCCCCTACATTTCACATAACTATCATCAGCCTACAAAAGGGCTAATCCCCCAGTTAAGGTGTTGAGTTCTCTCAGGGCCTCCTGCTACATCTGCCTGTGCCAGAAAGTCTGAAGTGAACTGACCCTTATATACAACGGAGGCTCATTTCTCCCGGCAGTGTTTCCCAAAGTGTGGTGCGCACACCCAGGGGCACGGGAAGAGTTTGGTGGGGGTACGCGTTGCACCGGAGTTTGGTGAGGATATGCACTGCACTGTGCTTAGTTGCGCCTAATTCTACATTCTCATGAGTACGAGGGGTACTCAGCGTTACAAAAATTATAGAAGGGGTACACATATGTCAAAAGTTTGGGAAACACTGAGGTAGGGAATAAAAAGCAAGAGACCGGCACTATCAGGAGAAATTTTCAGCCAAGTTTCTTTAATTTTCCACTCTATATTAAATACTAATCAGATATATGTTTGTGGTGTTTTCTTCCTTGACTGATTTCACAAAACGAGCCACCACCCATTCCTCCTGAAACAGGCAGACCTATATCCACACAGCTCCAGCCACCTGGAGGCCGTGCCCCTGCCTCCTCTTCATGACTGAGATGACTGACAGTAATGCTGTCTGATTCTAACTCATCCTTTCTCATCTGGGACTGAGAGGGGAGCCACTGCTCTGAGAAATATCACAAGTAGGAATCATAAAGACACTGATGGCAAAGAGCAGACACAGACTTCATCAGGCTTCCTGTGCTCTTTTTCCCCTCCCTAGTAATGTATATAAGTTGCTTCTTGGGAAGAAAATAGTCCCACCTCATGGTATTCCCAAGTGACAGATGATCAGACCTCTCTTTTCCACAATAAACAAAAAAAAATTTACAGTACAAATGGCCACAAAATGTCCTGAAAAACTATTTTCTAAGGGTTCACTTCACACCAGGAAGGTTGAGTTTCTTTAATAGAATCCCAAATGTTGTCAGTGTAGTGGTGGTCATACTTGGCTACAGTCCTGGTCCTAGTCCCTGAGCATCCAGCAGGCCCCCCATACACACGCCCTTCTCTCTCTCCTTCTCCTAAGGCCTTTCCCCAACCTACCCATTTGTTTTCATCTTCCCCTGAATTTATATTTACCCTTGCTTGCATCCTAGTTTCCTCCAGTCCTCCACCCTCTGCTCCCTTTTTTTCAGCTTTTCCTCCATCCCTTCTCTTCTCTGATATTCTCTCTTTCTTTGGTCCTTCCCACTCACTTGTTCATTGATCAAAAAATTTTTATTGAGCCGAGACCGGTTTGGCTCAATGGATAGAGCGTCAGCTTGGGGACTGAAGGGTCCCAGGTTCGATTCCGGTCAAGGGCATGTACCTTGGTTGCGGGCACATCCCCAGTAGGGGGTGTGCAAGAGGCAGCTGATCGATGACTCTTTCTCATCGATGTTTCTAACTCTCTCTCCCTTCTTCTCTGTACAAAATCAATAAAATATATTTTTTTAAAAAAATTTTATTGAGAGAGATAATAATGGCATGAGTGTGGAGAAATGTAACCCTCATATACAGCTGGTGGTACTGTCTAATGATACAGTTGCTGTGGAAAAAGCTCTTACAGGAGAGAATTCAAGAAAATGGTAAAGTGGGAAGCATCAGGAATCTGTCTTCCCACCTAGACAACAATTGCACTTGCAGAAACTTTCTGATGACAGATTTTGGAAATCTGGTGTCTTGCAACTTCCCCAGAAAGTCAATTTCAGGCAATTTCAGCAGATAACACAGTAGCAATTACACACACCTCACCCTCATCCATGTGGTAGGCAGCTGTGCATGTGTTCCCAGGGCAGCCCACACACAGCTTGCAGGTTAGTTCATCTCCCAGAAAAGAAGCCTGGAAATGAGCAGTTGGGATCCAAGGTCCTTCTGTGTTTTGGTTGCACCAACCTCAATGTGTGGCTCCTAAAGTTCCTCTTGGTTGCAAGATGGCTGCATTGTCTAGTGAGCATAAGCACAGCTCTATTCCGTTTCTCCAAAGCGTCCAAGACTCCTGTGGACACATTTTGCAAATAAGAAAGTGGAGTGAGGTTCAAAGTTGACCAGCCAGTTTGAAGCAGAGCCAGGGCAGAAACCCAGGTCTCCAGCTTCCCCATCCAGACCTTCCACCGTCCACAATGTCTTCCTGGTGTTACGGACAGAGATCCTGGTCAGCTCAGCCATAACGACCTACACAGGCTGCACTGCAGGTTGAGAGCATGCAGAGAGAGACAGCATGGTTCAGGCAGCTCTGTCATGTCTGCACTCACAAGTGGGTTTATTCCTCCACTTGTACAGAAGTGGCGAGGCACTGAGAGAATTCTGGGAGGATGATGGCATAGGAAGCACCAGAAAACCAAATCCCACCTGGATATCAATTACACGGCAGGATCTCTGTGATATAGCTATTTTGGAAATCTGGGGTCTACGGAAGGATTGTGGTTTCCAGGGGAAGGCTTGGAGGCTTGGATGATAGGTTACAGTTGGTTTTGGTCAGTTTCAACCCTTAGCACAATGGAAACTCCCTATTCCTTTACCCCACGTCCTGTGGTGGGCAGCTGTGCATGGGTTCCTGAGTGCCTTGCACACAGCTTACAGAAAGTAGGTGGGCAAAAGGACCATCCTCCAAATATTGTGAATCCCTGCTCTGATCACTGATTGCTGCTTCTGATCTCAGAGGTGTAAACAAAGAAGCAGTGCTTATTGTTGTTGCACCTTCTCCCATTTTCTTTTTTGTTAATCATCACCTGAGGATATTTTTTCCTTTTGTGTGTGTGTGTGTTGTTGTTGTTGTTGTTGTTGTTGTTGTTTTTAAAGAGAGTATAGAAGGGAAGGAGAGAGGAGGAATAAAGAGAGAAAGATCAGTGTGAGAGAGGCACATTGACTGGTTGCCTCCTGCACACACACAGGCAGGGGCTGGGGATTGAACCTGCAGCCCAGGTATGTGCCCTTGCCCGGAAATTGAACCCATGACCCTTTGGTGAGCAGGTCAGTGCTCCAACCACTGAGCCATACCAGCCATGGCCCTTCTCCCATTTTTTCAAGCTGAATTCACTTCCAGGAGATTTAAAGGGCCACGGCCTTGTTTTCTTTTTCATTTTTCTCTTTTTCCCTTTTGGGGGGCCAGACATTAAAGACTACAACATCCAAAAGCAACTTCTTATTTGGGGGAAATTAAAAAATCACTGTGTATAACCAGGGAAAATCATGGGCTCAGAAAAGAACAAGAAAATGTTAAGCTTCATCAGGCTGATACTTGGCATGGAGACAGCCTATAACACACACACACACACACACACACACACACAAGAAAGAAAAAAAAGAAAAAGAAAGAAACAGAAAACCTTCTGGAAGAAGGAGAATCTAATTTTTAGGATTATCATATTATTAGATGCAAAAGTCCAGTTTTCAACAAAAAAATTACAAGGCATATAAAGAACCAGGAAAGTATGATTCATTCAAAGGGAAAAGATAAGCCAACAGAAACTGTCCCTGAGGAAAAGCAGATGGTGAATCAACTAGACAAAGACTTTAAAACAACTGTCTTAAAAATGCTCAAAGAATTCAGGGAAGGTGTGGATAAAGTCAAGACAGTAATGTATGAACAAAGTGGAAATGTCAATAAAGAGATAGAAAACCTAAAAATAACCAAAAGGAAAAATCTAAAGCTGAAGATTGTAATAATTGACACACACAAAAAGTTCTAGAGGAATTCAAAGGCAGATTTGAGCAGGCAGAAAAAAGAATCAGTGAATTTGAAGTTTGGACAATTGAGATGCTTGAGTTTAAGGAACATAAAGATAGATAGATAGATAGATAGATAGATAGATAGATAGATAGAGATAGATAGATAGATAGATAGATAGATAGATAGATAGATAGATAAAACAAAGCCTAAGGACCTGTGGGACACTATCAAAACACTAACATAAGTTGGTCCGAAGGTTGTGGGTTATTGTTATGCTGATTAACAAAACACCAACATACCCATTGTGGGAGTCCTAGAAAGGGGAAGGGGAGATTATTTCAAGAAATAGTAGCTAAAAATTTTCCAAGTCTAATGAAAGACACAAATACAAATGAAATTAAAGTTCTGTGATTGGATCCAGTGCATTGTCTCATAAAATTGAAGGATAGTTCTCCAACAAGTTATGTAAAGCAAAGTTTGTTGAGAGATAGACAGACTCACTCCAACAGGGAGAGGACCCAAGAAGGTTGCTGCAGAAACTCTCTGTCTAGGAGGTAGATGTGTGTCCTGCTGGCCTCTGATTGGTTCTTTCAAAGAATTCTGCCTTAGCAACATCCTTTGGATTGATTATTTCATGTGCCTCACTGACTTGTGGTTGGTTTTCTGCAAGCTGCCTGCCCTAGCAACATCCATACTTTCTAAAGCTCAAGTTCCCTCTGGCAGGATGGGCCTGATTGAGGACTGCCATGTCAGGTCCGAGATGACGTCACTGTGTCTTCCCTTTCAACGAGGTTCAGCTTTGGGTCACTTTGGTTTTGTAGCGGGGTTCAGCTTTTTATTCTGCTTCCCCTTTCATGGTCCCATCCCCAACTACCTAGCCCTCTTCCATCTCCTCACAAGCATCCAAGAAACTCAAGAACTCAAACTAATGATGAATCAAAGATATCCTCATGAAGAAATATTATAAACAATTTTTTGAAAGCCAAGCTCAAAGAAGTAATCTTGAAAGCAGCAAGAGAGAAGGAATTTGTCACATGCAAGAGATCCTCATTAAGATTATCAAAAGATTTTTTTATCTGAAGTCTGGAAGGCCAGAAGATAATAGGCTGTTATATTCAAAGTGCTAAAAGAAAAAACTGTCAATGAAAAATCCTGTATTCAGCAAAACTGTCCATCCTAAGTGAGAGAGAAACATTCTAGTAAAACATAAGGTTTTTGTTACCACTAGATGTTTCCTGTAAGAAATTCTAAAGACAGTCCTATACTTTGAAATGAAAGGACTTGAGACAAAGATCTAAAGCTGCAAGAAGAAATAAAGTTTCAGTAAAGGTAAATACTTAGGCGATTGTAAGAACTAGTATTATTCTAACAACAGTTTCTAACTACACTTTTTTTCTTATCTGATTTAATGTATTAATACACTTAAAAGCTAGTATGATTATAACTCCAATTTTTCACAATTTCAGAGATGAATGAACATTAAACAATTTTTATTTTATATTATTGGACATGCAATTTATTAAGATGTAATTTTGTGATGTCAATAACTGAATGAGGTAGGGACAGAGCTGTAAAGGAGCAGAGTTGTATGTTATTGAAGTTAAGATGGTACACGTAAATTCACATTACAGTGTTATAACTTCAGGGTGTTAAATGTAATCCCCATAACCACACGCAAAAAAAAAAAAAAAATCATTGAAACATTGGAGCAATGTAGTGTCATTAATACAGCGTTTTTCAGCCGCTGTTCCGCGGCACACTAGTGTGCCGCGAGATGCTGCCTGGTGTGCCGTAGGTGCAGACAAGACAAGAATTTTATAATTTTTCACTATTTTGTTTACTTAATATTTCATAATAAAGTAATTATAAAATATTGAATACTTTCTTTGTGTTTATTTGATTCCTATTCAAGAGAATTACTTTATATATAGTCAATATAGGCACAGAGTTAAATTTTTTAACATTTTCTAATGGTGGTGTGCCTTGTGATTTTTTTCATGAAACAAGTGTGCCCTTGCCCAAAAAAGGTTGAAAAACACTGCATTAATAGATGAATGGGTAAACAAAATATGGTATATGCACACAATGGAATACTGTTCAGACTTAAAAAGGAAAGGAATTCTGACACATGCTACAGCATGGATGAATCTTGAGAACACTATGCTGAGTAAATAACCAGTCACAAGAAGACAAACACTGGGAGATTCTCTGCCGTAAGGGAATTGGAGTGTCAGATTCATGGAGAGGAGAGTGGGATGTGGTTGGTGGGTTGGGGGCACGGTAACCGAATGTTTGCTGGGGACAGTCTCAGTTCTGAGAGATGGAGAGTTCTAGAGGACGATGGCCACTGAACAGTACACAGAAGATGGTTAAGATGGCAATCCGCAGAGTTTGGGGGAGTGACCGAGGCTCTGACCCAGGCGAGCAGGTGAGGGACTGTGAGGGCGTCAGAGTGCAGGCTCGGGGTCCGGCTCTGGGCCCAGTCCAGCCACCACACGCTCCCTGGGCCCCATGGAGTACTTTGCTGGAGCCTCACAGTCGCTCTGCAAAACGCCTTTACTTCCCCCATATTTATAAATATTTATAAATTATCCCTCAGATAATTTCAAAGACCAGAAAACAAAATACCCATCACCTCCACAGTTATTTTCTTTTTTTCTTCTTCTTTTTAATATATATTTTTATTAATTTCCAAGAGGAAAGGAAAGGGAAAGAGAGAGAAACATCAGTGATGAGAGAGAATCTTGCACACCCCCTACTGGGGATGGAGCCCACAATTCGAGCATGTGTCCTTCACCGGCATTGAACCCGGACCCTTCAGTCTGCAGGCCGATGCTCTCCACTGAGCCAAACAGGCCAGCGCTCCACAGTGGTTTTCACATGGAGGCCAAAGGGACTCAGGATGTGCCGTGTCCACAAGTGTGACTGTTTTCTGGCCCTTGAGTGGCCTCGAATGGCTTTCCTGGGAGACACTCCACCAGGCCCGGAGGCAGACAGCGCACATGGGGGCCAGGAGACACCCCACAAGGGCAGCACTGGTCTGTCCCCCCACCCCCACCCCTGCTTCTCAGGGCTGAGAGTTAGCCGCCCCACAAGTCCCAGGAGAAAGGAGTGGAATCGGGATTGAGACGACACAGGCCCCAGGAGCATGCACTGTCCCTGCACCGGGTCCTGCCTGGCGCCTGGGAGGGCCCCCAGTGTCGGGAGCTCCAATTTGTCCTGGGTGCCGCGGCAGGGAGCACCCAGAATGTCCGAGTGTGACCTGCGGTTGTAGGTAAAGCGAAGCACGCTGTAGGGTGGAGCTTTCATTGGCATACATGTATGTGCTTCAAAAGTTTGTTCTAGTTTCTATTTTTATCATCGGGTCTTCGTTTTGGGGTTTTTAAAGATAACTTTTATTTTTCAATTATAGTTACATTTCTATTATATATTAAATTAGTTTCAAGTGCATGGCATAATGCTTCCACATGTATGTAACTTAGAAAGTGAGCTCTGGTTCTTGGTTTTTAAGCCTTGCTCGTGTCACTGTGTGTGCGCATGTGAGCGTATGCTGGTTTTAGTCTCCATGTGGTATGCATCTGTCCTGTCCGGGACCGAGAGGGAGCCTGAGGCGTGAGTTCCCTCAGGATGTGGGTACCTGACCCCCCCGGCAGGGCCCTGGGAGCCTGGGAGAGCTGTGGGAGGTGGGGTGGGGTGACAGGGAAGCTGGCGGGTGGCGTGCGGTGAAGGTGGCTTCTTCTGTGGCACTCGGCCTGCCATGAATGCGGGCAAAACTGGCTCCAGCTGTCAGAGGAGGCTCCTGGCAGGGGCGGGCGCTGAGACGTGTGGGGTGGGGAGAGGCACCGCATTGCCACAGCAGCGTTCCCCTTGCTCATCTCCCTCTGACAGACCTCAGCCTTCTCCTACACGTGAGGTGTGCTGAGTAGCCTCGCCTGCGCCCCCTTCCGGCCGTGCGTGGGAGGGTTTCCAGAACCCGAGCCCAGGAGTGGCCGCAGGGAGGAGAGACAGGTCTGAGTTTCTCCGGCGCCACCAGCCTGCTCTGCTCCAGGGCGAGCCTGGCAGCCTCGCGTGCGGGCTCCGCCGCCCGGGTCTCCCCACCCCCGCGCCACCGCTCTCACCCTGCCCTCAGGGAGCTGGGAGCGGGATCCTATTCTGATGATGAGTTAAATTTTATATTTATTAACTACACGGAATTCATGCGAGGGGCTAGCCCTCATGGCCGCAGTGGTTGCCTCGCACCCCAGCTGGTCCAAAAGGTCGTCCGGAAGGCCATCTGGCTGTCCGGTCTAATTAGCATATTATGCTTTTATTATTATAGGTTCAGATATTTGCAGGACAAAGAAAATACAGGCTTCTTCCCCCACACCATACACAAAAATAAATTGCAGATAATATCATTAAAGTTAAAATATTAAAATTACAACAATACTGAAGTGTATATTTGAAAGTTAAGAAAGTAAATCTTAAAAGTTTTCACCATAAAAAAGTGATTGTTTGTGGTGACAGATGTTAGCTAACCTGGCTCAGGTGATCATTTTCCAATAATTACAAATATCGATCATTATGCTGTGGACCTGGAACTAATACAGTGTCAATTATATCTCAATGAAACTGAGGGGAAATGGAAGTTGGAAGAGGCCTTTACACACAAGACACAAAACAAAAAGGCCAAAAACAGGAACGGTGGCATGCTTGACTACAATGAATTTGTAATTGTGAAAGGATACCAAAACAAGCATTTTAAAAGTGAGTGGCCATCAACAGTAAGTCAACAGCCCTAGCCAATTTGGCTCAGTGGATAGAGTGTTGGCCTGTGGACTGACAGGTCCCAGGTTCAGTTCTGGGTCTGGGCACATGCCTGGGTTGCGGGCTTGATCTCCAGTGGGGGACGTGCAAGAGGCAGCCGATCAATGATTTTCTATCTTCCCCTTCTCTCTCCCCCTCTCCCTTCCCTTCTAAAATCAAAGTGTTTTTTTAAAATAATAATAATAAGTCAACAAAGAACACGTGCTGATGAGGATGCGGAGAAAGGCACACGTGTGCACTGATGGGGGTTGACAGGATCGCAGACTGGTGCGGCCTCTGTGAATGACAGTGTGGCGTTCCCTCAAAAACGTAACAACGAACTGCCTGCAGCCCACTGGTCCCACTTCTGGGTGTGCGGCCGGAGAAATCCAAACGCTATCTGAGATACACGCACCCCTGTGTTCACTGGGGTGTTACTTACAACAGCCAGGTATGGAAGCCACCTGGTGTCCATCAGTAGACACGTGGATTAAAAAAGCAGAGGAAACTATACACAATGGACTATTCCTCAGCCACAAACAAGAATGAAATCTCACTATTTGTGACAGCATGGATGGACCTAGAAGGTTTTATGCTGAGTGAAGTGTCAGTCAGAGAAAGAAATACCACAAGATCTCACTTACGTGTGGAATCTAAAGAACAACAAACAAACAGAGACAGACTCAGATACAGAGAACAAGCTGGCCGTTGCCAGGGGCCGGGTGAACGCAGGGAGAGGACCAATGAGGACCAATCGGCATACACAATGGCAGGGAGACAGAAACACAGCGCAGTCAGTAACCTACACAGCCATGGCGGGACGGGACTTACCGGGTCAACTCATGAATTACGTAATTGTCTATTCACTATGATGTACACCTTAAACTAATATAAAATATTGAATGTCAACTGTAATTGAAAAGTAAAATGTGATGAATAGAGGAAATACATGTACTGCAACATGTATAAAATGATATAAATATACAAAGACATAAAATTATGTGAGAACATAATAACCTCTGGGGCGAGGGGAAAGGTAGGCACAGACTGAGCTGAAGAAGTCCTATGAGAGGCGACGGCACTCCACTCCCTCACACTCGGGGAGCCAGTCACCTCACTTAGCAGCATTTCTGCAGCACCTGGTGGACAGAGGAGAGGGCTGTGTGGGCACAGTGCAGGGTGATGGGCACTTGCCAGTCCTGTGGGTGGTAGGACAAATGCGGTGAGACTTGCCCAAGGCACCTGCCCCTCAGGGCCCAGCGGCCCAGCAGCTCTCCTACATGTGCCCGTCTCCCCTGAGGCGTGAGCTGAGTTCAAGCACAGATGATTGCTAAGTCTCCCCACATCTACCAAGTCCTCCTCAGTCCAAGGACAGCAGCCTGACACCATGTGGTGGGTCCCTGATTGGACTGTTGGACACCAGAAGCCTGAGCTGCTGTGATGGCTGACTGCCGGTGTGCTCCCGAGTTCTGATTCAGGGTGGGACGGGCTCAAGCATCAGGGTCCCATGGACAGACTAGTGTGGTGACGGCCACAGAGGGGGAGCGGGGAAGGGGGGGCAAAGTGGGTGTAAATGGGAAACTTCTGCAATAGTATCAACATGAACATTTTTGATAAAACAAGCCGGGAGGAGAAAAACAAGGTTTCCATGACTGTGCTCGTTTTCCCAGGCTTCCCTAGCACTGCCCGCTGCGGCCCGGGTGCTGGGGCTCAGTGGCCCGGGCAGCGGGGAGGGCGGCTGCTGTCCCCAGGCCTCTCCGCGGCTTCGGAGGGCACCTCCTCCAGGGCCCTCAGGCCGTCTCCCGGGCGGGCCTGTGCCAGGTCCTCTGTCAGTTCCCCTCACACTGATGTGCTGGAAATCCAGGGAGCTGATCCGCAGACGCTGTCATTTATGAGCCGAATTCGGAGTCTATTTCCCGTGCCCGGGCCGTGAGAGGGCTCATGCCTCTCCAAACCTCATGAGCCTGATGAGCTAGCTCACCAGATCGCTTACAAAGGCAAAACCGCCTGCTGGTCAGTCTCCCAAGTAAGGATCAGACATCCAGGCCTTTCGAGGGCTCTGCAAAAAGCCCGTGTGCTGGGCTGGGGCCCTGAGACCACATCTCGAGCCTGGCCTGGCGCCAGGGCTGATAACCGGGTCAGGGGTTGTGTATGTTCATGGTTTATGGCCTCTCTGAAATGGGGTAGTACTTAGGTAAACAGGTCTTGCAGAAACAGATAATTAAAGAAGGGGCAGTGGCTAGACTATTGACTGATAAGAATGTATTGTTAGCAGGGCAGGGGGTGGGGTGGGAACCAGGTTGGGGGGAGCTCTGCGAAGGGGAGGGAGAGAGAAGAACAACTGTAACAATCTGAACAATAAAGATTTATTAAAAAAAGAAGAAGAAGAAGAAGAAGAAGAAGAAGAAGAAGAAGAAGAAGCAGCAGCAGCCGAAGCTGGTTTGGCTCAGTGGTAGAGGGTCAGTCTGCAGACTGAAAGGTCCCAGGTTCGATTCTGGTCAAGGGCATGTTACATTGGTTGCGGGCACATCCCCAGTAGGGGGTGTGCAAGAGGCAGCTGGCCGATGTTTCTCTCTCATCGATGTTTCTAGCTCTCTATCTCTCTCCCTTCCTCTCTGTTAAAAATCAATAAAATATATTAAAGAAGAAGAAGAAGAAGAAGAAGAAGAAGAAGAAGAAGAAGAAGAAGAAGAAGGAGAAGAAGAAGGAGAAGAAGAAGAAGACTGTATTTCTAGCCTCCCCCCCTGTCCTCTCCTCCCCCCCCAAAAAAAATGCCTTACTTTTCTCATCATTGGAGCAAGCTGGGTCAGGGAGACACATACTCAGAAATAGCAAGGTTACTTCCTGGAATTAACAGAACAAAGGACCATCCGTGGTTATAGAAAAGTTTTAGATGGCAGTTCTTACAAAATGGAGGTTAGGGGACCAAGATGGAGTGCCTACGTTCAGATGGAGGGCGGGGGACAGGATGGAGTCAGTCCTTTCAAGGCCCATTGTTCAACACTAGTCAGACTGGAGCAGGCTCACCAATGACTTCACTCTAACTTGGTTACCACTTCGAAGGCCTTTCTCCAAATACAATCCCATTCTGAGGGAGGTTTAGGATTTCAACAGATGCATTTTGGAGGGCATGAGCAGCCCCTCACGATGACTGCATCAGGACTCTTGGCCAGGTCTTGGATTTTTTTCTCCTCGTGTGGCCAGGACTCTTTTCCTTATCCATACTTGGGTTACCAAAAGAAACACTTCAGAAAGCTTTTGGGAATAGCAATTAATTCCAACACTACTTGTTGTTCTTGACTGTATAATTTATGCCACCTCATCTTTCTCCCTTCACTGATGTCTCCCACCACCAAATGCAATCTCTACAAAGGCAGCTTCCTTTCCTATTGCGTTCCCAGGACCTCACACAGTGCCCGGCACGCAGTGAGTGGTCATAAATATGTACCAGATAGATAAAGAAATGACCGCCCTCCCCAGCATCATCCACAGGGCATGCCCATCTCTCTCTCTCTCTCTCACACACACACACACACACACACACACACACACAACCTCTAAACGCATATAACACCTACCCAATTTTCCAATGTAGCTCATTTCTTGCAAAATCTCCTTGTGCAGCTTTTGTCTGTGAAAAGAAGGCTCTCCGAATGCTCGTTGTTCAGATACTGATGAGGAACTGTCCTAAGATGTCATTAAAACAGAAGTCACAGAGCCTCTCTCCCTCTCCTGGCCCCGTGGCCTCTGTGCTGCTCGGCTTATCTTCTTCCAGCTCCTTGAGCAGTCTTTGCACTCTCTCCCTTCGTCTGGGCATATTTCATCCACTCTTTAGGAACACCTGTCAGAGCTAAAATCTTACGGGCCTGTTGATAACACTAATTATTTGTGAAAGATATATGTGAGTATGTTCATAGGTATGACTGTAAGTGATTTAAGACCCAGGAATACAGGAACCAAGATGGTGGCATAGGTAAACACCTGTACTTGCTGCCTCTCACAACCAAATCAAAATTACAACTAAAAGACAGAACAACATCATCCAGAACTGCAAGAAAGTGGCTGAGTGGAAGTTCTACAACTAAAGAGGAAAAGAAGAAAGCACATTGAGACTGGTAGGAGATGTGGAGGCATGGAATGGGTTGGCATCCAAGTGTGCTGCTTTTTCAATCGGGAGGGAGACACATACTCTTGCTTTCTCTGAACTCCAGTTCAGGTTTGGGGGGGGGGGGGGGGTTAGGGGGGCACTAGGGAACCCAGACACATATGGGGAGAAACTGGACTGTCTGGCATCAGGGCAGGAATGCAAGGGCGGCTGTCTTTCTGATGGAGGTTCCCGCAGTGGTCACTGATCCTGAGCAGGGAACTCTCCACTGCAGGGCTGACTGGCAGCCATTGCTGTTTGCTCTGCCCTGGTGATTCCCTGAGACCCCACCCCACCCAATTTACAACTCCACCCAAGCTGTGTGCAGCGGCTCTTGCATATGAATGGCTTGTCCTTAATCAGCCTAAAACCTGTCTAACAGGCAACAGTTGGGTCAGGGAGCCCCAAAGCAATCAATCTGGCAGTAGCAACCTGACTTGCTACACAGCTGGGCCTCATCTGGGCACTTCCAAACCCATACAAAGAGGACGAATCTGCAGATCTCTCTGTAGCTCCTGCTGGTGAACCCAGGCAGTGGCTGACTTTGCACCTCCTTGGAGATCCAAGAGCCAGTGTACCCAGTGGTCAGTGTGAGACTATACCAGATTACAACTTTTCACATTCATAAGTGACACACTCAAGAGGCAGACTCAGTGAGTACCAAAGCCCCATGTAGCAAGTTCTGCCCCATAAGGGTGTCTCCTGCACAGCAGTCCTTCTACTGTAGACACAGCTGGTCCTCACAGCCAATTAGCCTGGAGTTCAATTCCTCCCAGTGACATCAACTGCAATCAAGGGTTAACTACAACAAGATTGTGCACATGCCCACAAAGGGGTGCGCCAAGAGTGTCTACCTCAAGTGACTGGGGAGGCTGAGTCACTGGACACCTACCAAACAAGGCCACTCTTATCAACTCAAGGAGACTTAGCAGTTACTCAATACATAGAAACAAACACAGGGAAGCAGCCAAAATGTGGAAACAAAGAAACATATCACAAATGAAATAAATGGATGAAAGCAAAAATACAGGCTATAGAGTTTAAAACTACAATTATAAGATTACTCAAGAATCTTCTATAAACCTCCAAGTAACTTAGTGAGACCTTCAAGTATCTTAGTGAGAATGTATAGTTAAGTATACAATTTTACCAAAATGTTCCCAAAAATTCTAGTTTAGCACTTCTTAGTTGGGATTCAGGAATCAGTATTTTAACAACTCCACCAGGTGATTCTCATCATGAGAGAAGTTTGGGAAACGCTGCTCTAGGCTATGGCAATTCCATTTTAAACTGGCTGTCAATTTGTTTTTGTACAGACAAGGTCTTTGTTACATTTTCTACACCTCTCCCAGGAGGAAGTAGTGATGGTCCCTTCCTTTGATGTCCTCACAAGCCAGAAACCTCTCTTTAATTTTACACACAAAGGAGCAGTGGTTTAATTTTGTGTCATTCAGAAGAGCAGCTGGGTGGTGACCCCTGTGTAATTATACTTCCTTGTCCCACCCGTGGTCCTCCTGGATGACCAAGGTGTTTGGTATCATCAGTGACTACTTTGGGCAGGAGGCTCAGCCCAGATAAGAGCTCCCACCATGGAGGATTAGGAACGTAAGTCCAGAAATACTTACCCAATACCTCAGGTTATATTACCATACAGCTGCTGACTGCTAGCATGGCAGTAAAGGCGTTCTCCAGTGTTCATCAGTCTATGCTATTCATTATATTCCATAAATGAGTGAGATCAAGTGATGTTTATCTTTCTCTGCCCGGCTTATTTCACTTAGCACAATGCTCTCCATCTCCATCCATCTTGCTGCAAATGGTAGGAACTCTTTCTTTTATATCACAGCATAGTATTCCATTGAGTAGATGTACCACAATTTTTTAATCCATTCATCTGCTGATAGGCTTTTAGGCTTTTTCCAGATCTTAGCTATGGTGAATTGAGCTGCTATGAACGTAGGGGTTTTCCTTTCTGGTTCGTGTTTCTAGTTTCTTAGGATATATTCCTAGAAGTGGGATCACTGGGTCAAATGGGAGTTCCATTTTTAGTTTTTTAAGGAAACTCCATACCGTTTTCCAGAGTGGCTGCACCACTCTGCATTCCCACCAGCAGTGTAAATGAGTTCCTTTTTCTCCACATCTTCATTTGCTGATTTGTTGATGATAGCCATTCTGACCGTTGTAAGATGTTGTTTTGATTTGCATCTCTCTGATGATTAATGACTTTGAGCATGTTTTCATATCTCTTGGCCTTCTTTATGTCTTCTTTTGAAAAGTGTCTATTTAGCTCAGTTGCCCATTTTTTGATTGGGCTGTTTATCTTCTTTTTGTTAAGTTGTATGAGTTCTCTGTAAATGTTGGTGATTAAACCCTTATCATTGATATCGTTGGCAAATACATTCTCCCATGTAGTGGGGCTTCTTGTTGTTTTGTTGATGGTTTCCTTTGCTGTGAAAAAGCTTTTTATTTTGATGTAGTTCCATTTGTTTATTTTCTCTTTAGCTTCCATTGCCCTAGGAGCAGTATCAGTGAAGAAGTTCTTTCGGCATATGTCTGAGATTTTCCTGCATGTGGATTCCTCTAGTATTTTTATGGTTTCCCATCTTATGTTTAAGTCCTGTATCCACTTTGAGTTTATTTTTGTGTATGGTGTAAGTTGGAAGTCTAGTTTCATTTTTTTTTTTTGCATGTATTATATCTATCCAATTTTCCCAGACAGTTGAAGAGACTGTCTTGACTCCATTGTATGTTCATGCCTCCTTTGTCAAATATTAATTGAGCATAGTGATTTGGGTTGATATCTGGATACTCTATTCTAGTCCATTGGTCTGTCTGTCTGTTCTTGTGCCAGTACCAGGCTGTTTTGAGAACAGTGGCTTTGTAATACAGTTTGAAATCTGGTATTGAGATCCCTCCTACTTTATTTTTCTTTCTCATGATTACTGTGACTATTCGGGGTCTTTTTTTTTTATTCCAGATGAATTTTTGGAGTGTTCTTTCTAGGTCTGTGAAATTTGCTGTTGATATTTTAATAGGGAGTGCATTAAATCTATAGATTGCTTTGGGTAGTATGGACATTTTAATGATGTTGATTCTACCAATCCATGAACATGGTATCTTAATTTTTTTGGTGCGATGTAAAATGGGATTGCTTTTTTAGTCTCTCTTTCTGTAATTTCATTATTGGTGTATAGAAATGCCATAGATTTCTTGGCATTGATTTTGTATCCTGCTACCTTGCAGAATTCATTTATTAAGTCTAATAATTTTTTGATGGAGTCTTTAGGGTTTTTTATGTACAGTATCATGTCATCTGCGAATAAGGACAGTTTTACTTCTTTTCCAATTTGGATGCCTTTTATTTCTTCTTGTTGTCTGATCATTATGACTAGTACTTCCAGCACTATGATAAACAGGAGCAGTGAGAGTGGGAATCCCTGTCTTGTTCCTGTTCTTAGAGGAAATGCTTTTAGTTTTTGCCCATTGAGTATGATGTTGGCTATGGGTTTGTCATATATGGCTTTTATTATGTTGAGGTATAATCCTTCTATTCCTACCTTGCTGAGAGTTTTTATCAAAAAAGGGTGTTGGATTTTGTCAAATACTTTTTCTGCATCAATAGATATGACTATGTGACTTTTATCTCTCAATTTGTTTATGTGATGCATCACATTTATTGATTTGCAAATATTGTACCATCCTTGCATCCCCGGGATAAATCTTACTTGGTCATGATGTATGATCTTTCTGATGTACTGTGGGATCTGATTTGCTAGAATTTTGTTGAGGATTTTGGCATCTATGTTCATGAGGGATATTGGCTTGTAATTCTCTTTCATTGTGTTATCTTTATCTGGTTTTGGTCTTAGGGAGATGCTGGCTTCATAGAAAGAGCTTGGAAGTGTTCCTTCCTCTTGAATTTTCTGGAATAGTCAGAGGAGGATAGGTTTTAATTCTTCCTTGAGTGTTTGATAAAACTCCCCTGTCACACAATTTCAAAAAAATACAACTAAAATACAAAATGAACATTATCCAGAACTACACAAGTGTTGATTGACTAGAAATTCTACAACTAGAAGGAAAGAGAAAACCAGATGGAAAATCAGAGGAGCTGTAAAAGCCTAAGGTACGGAGACACGGTGCATACGTGGGGAGAGGACGGAGCCGGAGAGGAGGAGGCTGCTGAGTGCCTGGCTGGCGTTCCCTAGCAGGAAGGAGATAAAACTCCAGACTGTGTTGAGCCCCAGTTCCTACTTCACTGAACCCCAGTTCTAGGCCAGACCCTGGGGACACAGGCTCATACGGAGGGAATCTGGACTACAAAGCAGAAACTCAGGGGAACGGTGAAAGGCAGAGTCCCAGAGGCGCACAAAGGACGGACTGTTGACTGTGCTGCTGGATTGCCCTAGTGGGAAGGAGACAAAAGCTCCAGACTGCGCTGAACCTCACTTCCAACCCCACTTCCAACTGCACTGAACCCCAGTTCCAGGCTCATTGGGGGTTAGACTAGACTGTCTGGTAGTAGGCAAAACTCGAGGGCACCTTTCTCTCAGAGGTGCTTGCAGCGAGTACCAAAGGGCAATGAGGAACACTGAGACTCAGGAACCTCATAGGGCGGGACTGACAGGAAGCCAAGGCTGTAGGCTCCACCCTGAAACTCTGTCCCATCCAAGCTGAGCACAGAGGCTTTTTCAAGTTTCCAAGTCTAGTTGAATAAGGCTGTCTCCTGGCATAGACACAGCTGATCCTCACAGCCAATTGGCCTGGAGGCCAGTTCCTCCCAGTGATACCAACAACAATCAAGACTTACCGTATTTTTCGGACCATAAGACGCTCCGGACCATAAGACGCACCAGTTTTTAGAGAAGGGAAATGAAGAAAAAAAGATTCTGAAACAAATAGTGTCCTAAAATATTTTATGTGCATTAAAACCCAACATCACAGTTATAAACACATGTAATCAACCCTGTAAAGTAAACAGCAGCATTTATAACCATTTTAGAGCTGGGCAAGCACACAGAGACCACACAGAGCCGGGCAAGTAAAAAAACTTTTTTTTTAAAGTATATGTGTAGGCTATATTTGGACCATAAGACGCAGGGACTTTTTCCCCCCACTTCTGGGGGGGGAAAAAGTGCGTCTTATGGTCCAAAAAATACGGTAACTACAATAAGGCTGTACACTCAGTCCACAAAGGAGTGCACCAAGAGTATCCACCTCAGGTAATTGGGAGGGTGACCCACTGAACCATATAGGACACCTTAGCACACAAAGCCATCCTACCAACTCAGAGAAGCTGTGAAAATGCCAAGACAAGGAAACAGATCACAAACCATAAAAATGGAGGACAACAAGCGACTGGATATAGAGTTCAAAACCACGCTTATAAGGTTTTTAAAGAATTTCCTAGAAAATGCCAATAAAATAAATGAGACCTATGAGGATATGAAAAGGAACCAACTAGAAATAAAGAATACATTGTCTGGAATAAAAAATATTATACAGAGTCCTAAAAACAGAATGGAAGATCGCAAGAATCAAGTCAAAGATTTGGAACATAAAGAGCCAGAAGACACTCCTCCACAGAAGTAAGAAGACAAGAGAATCCAGAAAGTTGAAGATAATGTAAGAAACCTCTGAGACAACTTCAAGTGAACCAACATCAGAATTATGGAGGTCCCAGAATAAGAGAGAGAGCAAGATACCAAAAACATATTGGAAGAAATAGTGAAAGAAAATTCCCCCACCTGGTGAAAGAATTAGACTTTCAAGTCCAGGAAGCACACAGAACCCCAAACAAAAGGAATCCAAAGAGGACCACACCAAGACACATCATAATTAAAATTCCAAGAGCAAAAGTCAAAGAGAGAATATTAAAAGCAGCAAGAGAAAAGCATGTAATTACCTATAAAGGAGCACCCATACGATTGTCAGCTGATTTCTCAACAGAAACTATGCAGGCCAGACGGGAATGGCAAGAAATATTCAAGGTGATGAATAGTAAGAACCTACAGCCAAAAATACTCTACCCAGCAAAGCTATCACTCAGAATCGAAGGCCAGATAAAGAGCTTCACAAATAAAAAAAAGCTAAAGGAGTTCATCACCTCCAAACCAGAATTATATGAATTGCTAAAGGGGGTTCTTTAGGAAGAGGAAGAAAATAAAGATAAAAATTATGAACAATAAATACGTAACTATCAACAAGTGAATCTAAAAACCAAGGGCATTAAAAAAATTTGTTGAACAATATTGACTGGTGAATATAATAGAATAAGAGGTATGGAAGGGGATTGAACTGATGATTCTTGGGGGGAAAAGTGAGTAAGGGGTACGGGAAGAGACTGAACATAAACTGTGCACCTATGGATGAGGACAATGGGGGTGGGGAAAGGCAGAGGGTGGGGTGGGAACCTGGTCGAGAGGAGCAATGGAGGGAGAAAAAAAAAGAGGAACATTTGCAATAATATGAACAATAAAGACTTATTAAAAAGAAAGGAAGGAAGGAAGGAAGGAAGGAAGGAAGGAAGGAAGGAAGGAAGGAAGGAAGGAAGGAAGGAAGGAAGAAAGAAAGAAAGAAAGAAAGAAAGAAAGAAAGGAAGGAAGGAAGGAAGGAAGGAAGGAAGGAAGGAAGGAAGGAAGGAAGGAAGGAAGAAAGAAAGAAAAGATGAAAGAAATTCTTCAGGAAAAGAAAAGTTATATAGTCCAGAAACTTCGATCTACATAAAAAAGGAAGAACCCTGGCTGGTTTGGCTCAATGGGTAGAGTGTTGGCCTGTGGACTGAAAGGTCCTAGGTTTGAGTCAGGTAAAGGGAACCTACCTTAGTCCCAGGCTCCATCCAGCCTGCGCAGGAGGCAACCAATTGATGTCTCTCTCACACACACACATCTATGTTTCTCTCTCTCTCTGCCTCTCCCATAGCCTTCCACTCTCTCTAAAAATCAATGAGAAAATATCCTTGGGTGAGGATTAACAAAAAATTTAAAAAGTAAGGAAGAGCATCAGACAATGAATAATTTGAAGGTAAAATGCAATCTACTGATATCCCACACCACGCAGTTGAAATCCATGTATAACTTTTGACTGCTCAGAAACGTTGTCCTCTGTATCTGCAGGGATTGGTCCATGAACCTCCCCACAGATATGAAATCTGAGAATGCTCCAAGTCCCCTCCGTAAAATGGCATAAATCAAAGCATACAGTCAGCACTCCACATCTATAGATCCCAAATGAAGATCAAAAAGAGCATGGATATTGATTTTTTTTTAAATCCATGTATTCATGGATGTGAAGTTCAAACCCATGTTGTTCAAGGGTCAATTGTAGTTTTTATTCTATTTTTTTATTTTATTGGGATGACATAGGTTAATAACACCATATAAGTTTCAATCTATAATTTTATACAACATCATCTGTATACTGCATTTTTATTTGTATTAATCTAACAGATAAGTCTGTTAATAATAATAATAATAGCAACAATGTATTTGACAATGGATGCTTATGTTTGGGTATATATTAAAAATACTCTTAACATACAATACAATCCCAGAATGGAGCTTTTTTCTTTTTACTCAAATGAATTGAAAATATATGATCCCCTAAAATCTGCACAAGAATGTCGGTAGAATCTTTATTTATAATTGCCAAAACTTGGAAGCAACTAAGTAGATAAATGGATTAATCAACTGTGGCACATCCAGACAATGCAATATTATTTAGCACTAAAAAGAAATGAACTTTCTACCGAAACCAGTCTGACTCAGTGGTTAGAGCATCAGCCTGTGGCCTGAAAGGTCGCAGGTTCGATTCCAGTCAAGGTCATGTACCTTGGTTGCAGGCATATCCCTGGTAGGGGATGTGCAGGCCGCAGGTGATATATGTTTCTCTTTCATGGATGTTTCTAACTCTCTTTCTCCCTTCTCTCTGTAAAAAATCAATAAAATATATTTGAAAAAAAAGAAATGAACTTTCACGTCACGAGAAGAGATGGAGGAAACCTAAAGTGCATCACTAAGTGAAGAGGCCAATGCGAAAAGGCTGCTCAGTGTATAATCCCAGTCCTATGACATCTGGAACAGATAACACTGTGGAGACGGCTCAGACATCCGTGGCTGTCCAAGGAGGTGAACAGGCAGACACAGATGGTGTGGAGCAGCGAGCCTGCTCTGCATGCCCACAGCGGAGGAAACAGGCCGTCTCACAGCTGTCCAAACCCAGAGTGGCCAGCACTAAGCGTGGACCTTCTGTGAGCCATGGGCTCTGGGTGACCATGCTGTGTCTGTGGATTCATCGGTGGTAACAGCATTCCACTCTGGAGGGCTGTTGCTGGGGGGCGGGGCGGGGGGCTGGCCTCTATAGGGGCAGGGGTACATGGGAGATCTCTGTACTTTCTGCTTAATTTTTCTGTGAACCTAAAACTGCCCCAAAAATGGGTTGTTATTTTCCACAACTCACAAATAACAGCCACGAGCAACACTGTTCTGTGATTATTGCTGTGGTTGACTACATTGTTCTTTTCCCTCACAATGTTTCAGGCATGTCAGTAAATTTCTAACCACCTGCTCATTCCTTCTGGGATTCTGAAAGGTCTTAGAACGCCTATGTCAACGGCACTGGTTTGGACGGGAAAACTCTTTACTCTCCTGGACACGCAGCTCTGAGTGTGAATCACAGGAGCAGGAAGGGAGCAGTGCTGAGACGCGTGGCCTTGTGAGTGCCTCAGAAGTGCAGGCCGGCATTGCACAACCCGGCCCAGGCACGCAGGAGGTCAGGAGGCTGCCTAACTCGTCCCGATGTTTGTCTCCAGAAACCCTGTGCTTCATTCTAATCAAGTGACTCCAGGAAACACAAGACATGCCTGCTTTCCTTGGCTCCGGCACCATTTCCCTCCAACCAGATGCACTCTGCGTTCGGCATCAGCGCTGCCAGCACCTGAGCACTCACCGTTTGGAAGGAAGAAGGAGCGGCTGCTCGTTTCCTCAGGCTGAGATGTAAAAATAAACTAACTCTGTTGGAAAGCTCGAGGGTAAGACCTGAGAGAGTTTCATGTTAAAAAGCTGATTGAATCCAACTCACTTTGGGTGAAGGAAAGACTTTGGGCTCCACCGGGGAGGGGCTGTGCCTGCATTTTTAGGGCACTTTGTACAAGATGGAGACCAAATTAGGTAAATGTCAGATGGTGGGGAACTGGTAGGAACCCTGAGGGATGTGGAGTCAGTTCCACCGAGTGGCTCCACGCCTGAGCACCTACCAGTGGGACCGACATGCTGAGTCATGATGAGCAAAGCCCCGCCCACTTCCCACTGGGCCGCCTAACCTGTCTCCCAGGCCGCCTCAGTCCACGCCAACCCACCTCAGGCTCAGCCAGGGCACAGGTGGCCGTGCAGCCACAGCGTGGGTCCGGGGCAGGGAATCTCAGCGAGCCCCTGACGTAAGATCAGGAGAGGACTAAGGTCAAGGGGGGAGTGACTCACCTGAGAGCACTGAGGGAAGGAGCCACGCACACAGAGGTGGTCAGTCACCAGAGGGTCCACATAGTCACTGGCCAAAGTGGACCGGACAAGCATCATCTCCTTCCTTGAACTCTTTGCCCTCGACTGGGAGGAAGAAGGGAAGCAAAACTGTGAGCATGCCCTGAGTCCCCCGCATTGTGCCCTGGTCACACTTCTGTTCGAGGCGGTGCAAATGCTGTCTTCATTCTAATGACACAGAGGCAGCCATGGCAGGCATGCCTGGTCCCCTCTCAGCTGGGACTCCCTCCGCTGCCCCTGCACAAACCCTCCAAAATTCTGCACAGGCTCCCTGCCCACCTGTCCCCACTGAAACTGGACTTTCCTAATGACAACTTCCAGTAATCGCTGTCTAATTCTGTGTTGGCGCTTCATGGTTATCAAACCATTTTATACTCATGATAACCCAGAGAGCATCGCCACTCCTTGGTGCTGGGAGCAGTGCATTAATTAGTCATACATTCATCTTATGTAACAGGAGATTAATATCACGTTAATGCCTCCCAGTCTGTGACATAAAAATCAGAACCAGGAAAGCAGGGGTTGGACCTGCAGGACTACTGAGGGAGGGAGTGGCTGTCACCAGGCTGGTGGGCCACCAGCACAGGTCGGTCAGCTGAGTGGTGCTCCTGCTGTGAGAGTGCACTGACCACCAGGGGGCAGCTTTTGCACTGAGTGTCTGCCCCCTGGTGGTCAGTGTGAGTCATGGTGACTGGTCATTCCGGTTGTTCTGGTTATTCAGTTGTTTGGTTGCTTAGGCTTTTATATAAATAGATGTCTTAGGTCGCTTTCTCCCACTTTTTCCTATGTGCTTCTTTCTGGAACTTAAGTATTTGAATTTAAGTATTAGGAATTTGCAATTCCTAAACTGATTCTTTTATCTCTGTACCTTTGTCCCTATTTTGTATCTCTTCGCTTTATTGTTCCACTTCTGAGAGATCCCTTTATGACAACATGTCTTCAGAGAGGCCGTCACTGGATGCTCCTGTAACCCTTTATCTCTAAATGCACCTTCCTTTCTCCATGACATTAAACCACATGCTTAGATACCTGCATGGCCATGTCCCTCGTTTATAAGGTTGGATAACAGACTAATCATAACTAAAAAGTGAACCATGGAGCATTTCTGTATCTGTCGTCCCTAAGAAAGGGCTCAGTAACTATATGTTGATGGATAAATGAGTGAGTGAAATGAATTCCACATCTAGAATTCTCAGTAATTAACATTCCTACCAGCCTCGTCCTCTCCATTCCTCAGGCGATCTCCTCCGAGTGTTTCAACACGTACCTTCTTTCTGAGTGCAACTGCCCCACTGTTGTTTTGGTTTGCATTTTCCTAATGACCTATAATACGGAGCAACTTTCCATGTGCTTGTTGACCATTTGTATATTTTCTTTGAATAAATGTCTATTTAAATTATTTTCTCCACTTTAATTGTATTTCTGTTGTTACTATTGTATCCGCTTTGAACTTACAACATGTGTAGTTATAGAACTTTCTTCGGTTTTGGGTTGGTTTTTTTTTTAAGTTGGAGACACAGTGGGTGGCCCACAGGGTGCCAATTCCCGGAAATGTCCTAGTGGCAGGTGGACGAGTGCCAGGTGGTTCCAGAAAAGTCTGTGCATTAGCCCAGGGGCACAAAGGAAGAGCTCCTGGGGCACGCCACCTAACGGTCCGCCCTTGCACCAGGCATATCCCCCCTCCATCTCACTTCTTCTCCAGCTCTCATCCCCTGAGGTGGTGCTGAGAGACTGGGTGCTGGCTTGCAATGGGGAAGTTGGTTACATCTAGAAGGCTGCACTGAGCGCCGTCCTGTTGAATGAATAGGTGTGGAGCTGAGGGGAAGGGTCTGGGCTGATGATGCCTAATGATGCTCACTCACTGACTACGGAGGAGAGGTTTCCTCTCAGACCCTGGGACCCTGAGGGAGGAACAAGGCTGTGGAAAGATAAGATGCCTTGGTGGGTCCATGACTCAGAAAAGAAATGCATTCTGAGAGCAGACCAAGGACAGGACATGCTTTGATTTGGTGGCTGTGCCGGGACCCTGACCTCCTCCTGGAGTTTGCCTCAGGATGCTGACCATTCTCCGCTCCAGGGAACGGGCTGGGCTGTGTGTGGCATCATGGATTAGCCACCTCGTTATTGGACTTGAGCTCCAGAGGCAGGACGGCAGACCCTCCCTCCCCTTTCCCTGTGACACTTGCAGCTCACAGCTGCACACAGCTATCTGCTCCCTCCTGTGCATATAACAGCCCACTGGTGAGGGGGTCAGAGCAGAGTTTCCAGGGTGACCTGCTGCTCTCCCACACTGCCGGGACTTTGGAATAAACGCTCATATGATTCCGCCCTGCCTCTGCTTAATTTGACGGACTGCTAGGACCCATTGTTTCAAACTCACTATGAGATGGCACGTTATACCCACACAGAATACTTATAACCAAAAAGAGAGATGTTACAAATGTTGGTGAGGCTGTGGAGAAATTGGAACCAACGTACATTGCTTGTAGGGATGTAAGATGATGCTGCAGCTTTGGAACATAGTTTGGCAGTTCCTCAAAATCCTGAGCACAGACTTAACCTCACCACTCAGCACTGCACTCCTAGGTAGGTACCTAAGGGAACAAAAACTGGAACAGACCATCACAGCATTACTCCTTATGCTCCAAACGTGGAAATAACTCCCCTGTCTCACTAACCCTCACCTATCACCACCCCTGGAACATGGCTAGGTCTCTTACCTTTATAGCAGAGAAGACAGGAGGAGAGGTGGTTGAATATGTGTCCGGTGAGCCAAATGAATTGACACATTCACCAAGAACAAAATACAGTGCTACGGCGTATTTATTTATTTTCCCATTGAATTTTAGAAGGAGTGGAGGGAGGGGAGAAAGGGAGAAACAGAAAAGCATGGATGAGAGAGACACACAACAGGTCACCTCCTGCACATGCCCTGACCGGTGCCAGGGATTGAGCCTGCAACCAAGATACCGGGAAGTGAACTTCAGCCCATGGGCCGATGCTCCGACCACTGAGCACATGGCCAGGGGAGAGGTAGAGTGCATTTAAACAATATGGAATTGTAACAAGAATACACAAAATCTCTCAAAACTAACCAGTAAATAACAAGCAATCCAATTCATAAAGGAGCAAGTGGCATGAGCAGACATTTCACCGGAGGTGACAGAGAGACCTTGGCTGTCTTCACTTGGTAATTCGAATCAAAACCGTGATGCACACAGGCCAGAATGAGCAGTGAGAAAGTGTGACAGCACCACAGGTGCAGGGCAATGGGCTGCTCCCACGCTGTTTGTGAGGCTGCAAATAGTCACAGCCACCATGGAGCATAGTTTGGCAGTTTCCTGTGAAACTATACTTACCAGATGACCCGCCAGTTGCACTCCTAGGAAGGTATCCCAGAGATATGAAAGTTGATATTCACACCAAAACTACACAAATATTCATGGCAGCTTTATTCCCAATCGCCTCAAACTGGAAACCACCCAAGTGCCTTCAACATGGGAGCGGTCTGACAAGCCGTCGCACATCCACAGCGTGAACTACAACTCGGAAATGAAAAGAATAACTACTGATACATGCAACCTCCAAGTCATTGGGGAAATATGCTGAATTCCTTTTATTTGTCTATTTCTTTTCTCACTTCACCTCGCCTCGGGAACACAGCACTGTTGAGTGTCTGTTACGTTTTATGGAGAACATCGATCTTAGGTCGCAGGGTTGAGAGCTCCTGGCTTTGGGCCCATAGCTCTTTGACGTGACCTATAGATTATGTGGGATTTAAAAAGCCAGTGCCTGAGGGGTCTCCTGTTGTCTGACTCCACTATATAACACTAGTGATCCGGTGCATGGATTCATGCACATTGGAAGGAAATTAATTAGAAGGTGGCAGGTGGGGTGGGACTGGGTAAACAGGCTGGATACGCCCTGGAGCCAACCTCCCATGGTCCATCCCCAGTCAGCTGCACCTGGGGCGGCACTGCGGCTCGAAGGGCATCTGTGAAGTGAGTGGGGTCCCTCTGGCAGGTGGGGTCCTTCGGCCTGGCCTGCAGGGATTGGGCTGAAACTCAAAACTGGCTTTTCGACATCCCCCAAGGGCTCCCAGATTTCGAGATGTGGTTCTTGGGTGACACACCCCAGAACATGGCTCCCTCTTCTCTGGTCCAGGTGCATCACCAGAGAACCACAGCTGCCAAGTCCCCGCAGTTCGGCAGCTCCTGTGTTTAGCACCTGAGTCCTGGAGGTCAGTGTGCAGCATAGCTACTGGTGCAGTGAGCGGATGGCTGCTTAGGCTTTTATATATATAGATTCTGAAAATGCAAAGCTATAGAAATGGGGATTAGTGGGCATCGGAGGCTGGGGACTGAGCAGAAGAAGGGAAGTGGGTGTGGCTACAAAAGGCTAGTGAGGGCTCTTGGTGAGAAGGACAGGGTTCTGGGTCTTGGGGGTATCAATGTCCATACTCTGTTGTAATGTTGTACTACAGTTTTACAAGATGTTATCATCGGGGCAAACTGGGCAAAGGGCATAAGAGATATCTTGTATTATTTCTTACAACTCCATATGAATTTACATATATCTCAAAATAAGTAATTGAATATTTAAAAGCCATATTGTATTTTAATAGGCGCAAACAAACAGATGAATGGAATAAAATATAGACTCCAGATATAAACTCTATTGGGTTTAGTTCCCAGAAGCAAACCATGAGATAAGAATTTGTGTGAAAGTAGTTTATTAAAGCATTCTCAAGAAAAACAGGAGGGAGAGCAGAGTGGTGGGATCGGGAAGGGAAGGAGGCTGTGGTGGGTTGAATGGTGGCCCTAAAAAGGCATCTCCATGTCCTGGCTCCCAGAACCCATGAGTGTGACCTTTTTTGCAAAAGGGAAATAAGCAGATGTAATTAAGGATCCCAAAATGAAATTATCCTGGATTATCCAGTGACAAGTTTCCTTCTAGGAAACAAAGAGGAGAGACACATAAAGAAAGAGGAGGAAGCCGTGTAGGATTAGGGTAGAGATCAGTGATGTAGCCACAAGCCAAGGGATGTCTAGAGCCACCAGCCTGGAAGGAACACAGAAGGAGCATGTAGAGAAAGTTTCTGTTATCTCAGAAAATGCATCTCTCATTGTGAACAGGATGAATAGTGAATAAAGGCATTCCTGCTGAGGGCACAGGAGAAAATGACGTTATTGGAAATTGCAGAGTCCTTGTGCATATGGTGGGAAGGAACTTGGCCGATTTGTGTCCTATATCTATATGGAAAGCAGAACTTGCAAGTGCTGCACTTGGATAACTAGCTGAGGAAGCTTCTTAGTAAAATGATGAAGTGTGTAGACTGTTATCCTATATAATAAAAGCCTAATGTGCAAATTGTCCCCTTTGGCGGTCATTTGACCTGGAGTTCAACTGGGAGACTGGGAGTTTGACCGCTCGCTATGATGTGCACTGACCACCAGGGGGCGGTGTTGACATGGCAGGTATCAGTGGCATGCTGCAACCTCTTGCAAGCTACCTGGCCGCGGGGGTGATGGGGACGGAGGATGGGTGAGAATGCGGGGTGTCCTAGCTCGCTCTCACTCTCCTTGTGACCTTCCCTGGGGTGCCAGTGCTTGGGCACAGCGGAACCCTGAGGAGTGCTGCCCGCACCCGCATGGTCTCTGCCAGGTGAGCCCGGCTGCAGCCGCTGGGACCGCAGGGGCCGTTCGGACTCCCCATGGGTTCGCAAAGGAGCCAGTCCACGAGGCTGGCCAGGAGAAAGCGGCTGCCTGCCCAGCTTCTGTGCTGCACTGCTGGCCAACCCAGAGGCCCACGCCGCACCCTGGCCCGCAGCAACTGGCCGCACTCACCACCTCTCCACGTGGGGACTCCGGTGGGTGCTGTGACTCTGGTGGGGGAGGGGGTGTTTGGAGGCCCTTGGGCCCAAGTGCTGGGACCTAACCTTCCACCCCAAATGCTCACTCTTCGATCGCTGGTCAGGCTAGGAACCACACCCGTGCAGGAGTATGGGTCTCTAGTTTATAATAAAGAGACAAATTGAGGATGAAACTGTTAAGCAAAAAAGAAACCAGCACTTGAGGATTAGGAAAGATTTACAACCTGTGGCTGAAACAATCCAGTCTGGGAGGCACCTGCTCTTACAGCCCAGCCCCTGTGCCTGCAACCTGTGACCTCTGCCTCGGTGACCTCTCCCGCCAGCCGGCATGACTGGTAACTGTATTGATCATCCCGTGCCCACTTCCCAGGCCTGTAATTCCCACTTTCTAACATAACCTTTGCCCGCTGCTGCCCAATACAAGCAGCTGGCTTTATGGGGTGCAGAGCAAATGCTTGTGGATGATGTAAGAAATAATGCTAGCCCTACAAGTCAGGGATCCTGGGAGAACACAAAACACACTTGGAGCCAGGCAGCAAGGCAAACATATTTACTTCTATGGAGAAGGGTGCACACGCATGGTCTGGAAGCATGTGCACACCTAGCAGATGGCTGCTTGAGTTTATAATCCCTTATGCACATGATCTGTTCTTTGCTCTTAATTGGAGCTCAGGCGCACAGTCTTTCATGATAGGCTAATTCAAAAGGATGGGTTGGCCTTTGCTGTTTTAAGATGGCAGCCCCCAGAGAGCTGCAAGCCATGCGGCCAACATGGCAGCTGTCTAAACTGTTCTATGACAGAAAAGATGACTTGCTTATTCTCACAGATGACCTGTTGCTCTCCGCACTGGGTGTTCCCAGGGGTGAGGCCTGGAATCTTTAATTTGCAGTGCTTCCAGGAATTTTCCCATTTTGAGTCCCAGCTGCAGCTTCAGTAATCCCTGTCATCCCACCTAAAACCCAAATTGAATCCAGCTTCTGTAACTGTAACGGGGGAAGTTAGTTGTCACTTGCCCCCATCTGGGGTGAGCCTGACCAGCTCCTGGTTATTCTGTCTAGCTGTGCAGGGTAAGTTATGACTGTGCAGGGTAAGGTCTGGCTATGCAGGGTAAGCTACACACGGTTGTCTGTGTGCTGTTCAAACTTGTAAATATTGGATGTTAGGGTGGTTTTTGCCTGGTGTAAGTTTGCCTGGTGCTGGTGGCTCTATCCATTGATGGATTTTGGGATATTGGGCTAATTACCCTTACCGCCAATGAAAAAAAAGGAAAAGGGTATTTTACTGTAATACTACTTGGCCTTGCTATTTAATATCCTCTTAACTGGGACAAGTGGAGATTAGTGTTTGAGAAAGTATGATGAGAAGCTCTTGTCTATGGATGTGTTTCTATATAATAAAGAGGTAATATGCAAATTCACCATCACTCCATTTCACAAGATGGCTGCCCCCATGTGGTCAAAGATGGCCACACCCAGGTGGACACAAGATGGCTGCCACAAGATTGCCAGCAGTGGAGGGCAGTTGAGGGGGACCAAGCTTGCAGGAGAGGGCAGTTAGGAGGAACCAGGCCTGCAAGGGAGGGCAGTTGGGGAGGACTAGGCCTGCAGAGGAGGGCAGTTGGGGGTGACCAGGCCAGCAGGGGAGGGGAGTTGGGGGTGACCAGGCCAGCAGGGGAGGGGAGTTGAGAGGGAGCAGACCAGCAGGAGAGGGCAGTTGGGGGTAGGGGACCAGGCCTACAGGGGAGGACAGTTAGGGGTGACCAGGCCTGTAGGGGAGGGTAGTAGGGAGGACCAGGCCTGGAGGGGAGGGCAGTTGGTGGGTACCAGGCCTGCAGGGGAGGGCATTTGGGGACAACCATGCTGGCAGGGGAGGGCAGTTAGGGGCAATTGGGTAGCAGGGGAGCAGTTAGGTGTCAATCAGGCTGGCAGGGGAGTGGTTAGGGAGTGATCAGGCTGGCAGGCAGTAGCAGGTAGGGACCATCAGGCAGGCAGGCAAGTGAACTGTTGGAAGCTAGCAGTTCCAGATTGGAGAAGGTGTAGGCTGGGCTGAGGGACACACACCCCCGGGCATGAATTTCATGCACTGGGCCTCTGGTCTTTATATATAAAAGCCTAATGTGCAAATTGTCCCCTTGGGCAATCACTTGCTATGTGACATGTGTTGACCACCAAGGGGTGATGCAGAATGAAGGAAGGCCCTGGCTGGCAGCCAGAAGGCCACAATCGGCCCTGATTGCTGGCCAGGCCTAGGGACCCTACCCATGCACAAATCTCGTGCACCGGACCTCTAGTTGTATATAAGAGTGTCTCTGTTGATTGTTGTTTTGTGTCTCTTTGTTGTTTGGCTTAGTTTGTTTAAAGATGGGGCATATCCCACTGCTTGTGGCAGGCTGAACTCATGGCAGGGATTTCAGGAACTTCCCAGCAGCTGCTGAGACCCTCCCTGCTCTCCTTCTCAAGGCATCCGCTGCCCAAAATTCTTATCTAGTAATAGATTTACCTGTCTGTAATGTAACTTTGGTTAAGGAAGTTCTTATCTTTTGGGGACTCGGTTTACTATTGTCCATTTTATGAACACAGGGAACCTCTGTCTCTGCTGTTTGGGCTTTGTGCCACTCAGAACCCAAGGTCCTTTGCTGTTCTGTGTTAGTGTGGGATAAGATTCCAGGCTAATGTCCCAGTCCCTCCTTTTGGGAGTACTCATTTATCTTACGGGTTGTATTTGCTTCTGTTTTTAACACATTAATCATCAAGCCTGTTTTCCTTTTTGTTCAGCCTGCAAAATACGATTTCACCAATATGCTGGCTGCACCAGTGACTGATGAGGACCAGATGAAAAATATAATGTCAGTCACCGGTGACTGACATAGCGTTTAATGTGTTAATAGGATAAGATCTCTACTTATAAGTGAGATTTCATGATGTTACATTCTACCCAGAAAGAAAATTATCATATACGTGGGGCCCAGAGCATGAATTTGTGCACCTTGAAAGGAACTGTAGGCCAGAGGCTGTGGTAGAAACAGGGGTGGACCTCAGCCCATCCTCCACGCCCCTGATCAACTTCTCCCACCGCAGCCCCCAGGCTCCTGTCTGCCGGCAGCCCCACTCCTGTTGCCACCGTTCCCACACACTGACAGTGCCTGCCCTGCTCGCACCGGCTGAAGGCATGTGGCAATTGGGGCCAGCGCCAGCAGCAGGTGCCAGGAGGGCTGGTGCCATCAATGGCTGCAAGCAGCTGCTGCCCTGATCACCCCTCAGGAGCAGGGGAGGTGGAGAAGCCCTGAGGGGTGCTCAGGACCAGCAGCCACTTGCACCTGCTGATGGCACTGAGAGATCAGGGCCAGTGCCAGGTGCTGGAAGTGGGTGCAAGTGGCAGCTCCAGCACTGGCAGTGGGTGCAAGTGACGCAAGTGCCGGCAAGCAGGTGCAAGCACCGGGCAGAGCCCTCTTAGCATAATTAAGCTTGACCTTATGCTGCTCCCTAGATCCTTCCCAGGTAGCTAATGGGCTGTGAGAGGTGCAACAAGTGCTGCCAAAACAAGTGACACTCACAAGAACATTGTAACTATGGTGAGCACTACCATTTTACCTCTGGCTATAAAATAAAGGCTCAGCACAAAGCTAGGGACATGATTAGGATTAAAATTAAGGTTAGGGTTTAGGTTAGAACTAGAGCTAGGGTTAGGTTTAGGGTTAAGGTTAGCATCTGGGTCCTTGGATGCACATTGGAATCACTTGGAGAGTTAGGGTTAGGGTTAGGGTTAGGGTTAGGGTTAGGGTTAGGGTTAGGGCTAGGGCTAAGCTAGGGCAAGAATTAGTGTTAGGTTTTATGGTTGGATTAAGTTTAGGGTTATAGCTGGGCTTAAAGTTATGGTTAGTGTTATGTTTAGGATTAGAAATAGGGTTAATATTAGTGTGAAGGCTATTGTTACGGTTAGGGTTAGGGCTAGGACTAGGGTTAAAGCTAGGGCTAGGACACGTGTTAATGATAGGGTTAGGGTTAGGTTCTTGCTACGTTTAGGGTTTAGTATCAGAGTTAGTGTTTTGGTGAAGGCCAGGGCTGGGTTAGGGTTAGGGTTAGAATTAGGGTTAGGGATAGGGCTTGTGTTAGGGTTAGGGCTAAGGCTAAGGTGAGTGATAGTGTTAGAGTCAGCATCTGGTTCCTTGTCTGCAAATTGGAATCTCTTGGTGAGGTAACATTAGGGTTAGGGCTCCGGATAGGATTATGGTTAGGGTTAGGTTAGTGTCAGAATTAGGGGTAGATTTTAGGGTAGGGTTAGTTTAGGGTTTAGGTTGGGGTGAGGCCTAGTGTTAGGGTTAGAGTATGGTTAGCGTTATAGTTAAGATTAGCCCTAGGGTTAGGGCTAAGTTTAGGGATAGGGTTATGATTAGGGCTACAGCTAGGGTTAAGGTTAGGTTTAGAATTAGGGTTTGGGTTTGAGCTAGGGTTAGGGTTAGGGTTAGGTTTAGGGCTAGGTTTAGGGTTAGGATTAGGACTAGGGTTAGGGTTAGGGTTCAGGTCAGGTTAAGGTTATTTTAACATTAGTGTTAGAGTTAGGGCTAGGGGTAGGATGAGGGTGAGGTGGTGGATGAGGGCGAGAGTGAGGGTGAGGGTTATTGTTTACAATAAGAAAGTGCTGTAATCTGAACCTGACATCTTTGCAGGGGTGAGAGGGCATGCCAGGCCTTATTAAACAGGTGACAGAAAGTAAGCACATGGTGGTTAATCTAGTCCCAGGCATTTATCCTCCTCCTTCTTCTTTTTTTAATATATATTTTTATTGTTGTTGTTGTTTTTTACAGAGAGGAAGCGAGAGGGATAGAGAGTTAGAAACATTAATGAGAGGGAAACATCAATCAGTTGCCTCTTGCACACCCCCTACTGGGGATGTGCCCGCAACCAAGATAGATATCCTTGACCAGAATCAAACCTGGGATGCTTCAGTCCGCAGGCCGATGTTCCATCCACTGAGCCAAACTGGTTAGTGTTGTGGGGTCGAACCCTGGGTTCAAAATAAGACCACCGGAGGCTGATTAATTAATTAAAAAAAGCAGGCAAGGATTTATTGACTGGCCAGGACAGCCACAAGAGCACCACACGCAGGTGGACTCCAAATGACTGCACCATTTCAGGGGTAGGCAGTCCCTTTTAAAGGTTCAAACCACAGGAATTTTCCTTTGTTCTAAATTCTAAATCCTAAAGACTAAATTCTAAAGACTGGGGACAGCCCACAGGGTTGGTTCCCAGTCACATCCTGCTGGACATTGGAATGTGGCCCTATCTTGCAATAGCGATGACACAGAAGCAGAGCTCAGCGGTTAGTCTCTAAAGGTTATCTACAGTTTCTATCCCTGAAGCTACTGAGTCAGTGATTGCTTACATAATTTAAAAGTAAAGATCATGGTTTCCAATCCCATTAGTATCACTCCTAGCGCTCAAATGCAGGCCTAGGGCGAGGGCCGTGTATTTACTCCCTCCGCCCGCAGCCCAGCAAGGGGCGTGACACCGGGCAGCCCGCGGTCCCTCCCCGCGGCCCCGACCGGCCCCTCCCGCCGCCAGGCCCGGGCCTCTCCCGCCGCAGCCCCGGCGCCAGTGCGCACGCGCGAGGGGCGGCGCTCCGCCCGGCCGCCCCGCCCAGACGCTGACGTCACCGGCCGGCGCCGCGCGGTTTGACGTCCCTGAGACCCGCCTTCCGGAAGGAAGCCCGAGCGGCTGAGGATGGCGACCGCCGCGGAGCAGTGGGTCCTGGTGGAGATGGTGCAGGCGCTCTACGAGGTGAGCGCGGCTGTCCGGGCGCCGCGACACTCCCGGCCGGCCTGGGCGCCGCGACACTCCCGCGCGTGGGCTCGTGGCCGGCGGCCTGGCGCCCTCGCCGGGCCGGGCGTCCGGGCTGGACGGGCCGTGGGCGCGCGGGGCCGGCGGCGGACAGAGGCGAGGGGCCGGCGGCGGAGCCGAGGGCCCGGGTTTGCCTCCGGGCGCGGAGCCCGCTTGGTCCGGTCGGGGCTGGGCCGGAAGGCGTGGGAGGGGCCGGGGGAGGCGTCCTGGAGGCCGGGTGGCTCCTGGAAAGCGGAAGGGGCCGGCTGGAGGCCCCGGGAAGTCAGGTCCGGGCTGCGGAGCAGGAAAAAGGGGGGAGAATTGTGATGAGTTTAGTGTGCTTTTCTCGGGGCGTGAGGTTAGAAAAGAAGCCGAATGACTTAGGATTTAGGAATATGAAATCCACGTAGTTTGTCATTCTTATACGTCTTATTTGCTTATCAATAGACAAGGCTAGCTATTTCACTTAAGTTAGATAACGTGAAATCAAAACGTCAGTCTTAGAGGATGTTCGTTCATTTGACATATTTAATCGAGCTTCACCGCAGTGTCCAACAGAACTGTTTCTTAACCATATGTGGCCATTAGACACTTGAACTGTGTCTACTGCAACTGAGGAACTAAATTTGTTAAGTGAATTTAGATGTATTGTTAAATAATTACCTGGTGACTTAGTGGCCCTGGTTTTGGATAACACAGATCAAGACGCTGGGACTAGTGCCTTGAACAAACAGGCAAACATGGAGAGCTCAGAGTCATTTACAGTGAATCTCAGTTTTGGAGCTTAACATCCAAACATCAATTGTTTGGAGCTTAACATCACTGCTTAGTGGCATGGGTGATGGTGGTGTCTACCTTGGCAAGGCTCATCAGGCCTTGATGAAAAGCAGTTGACAGCAGATGTGGCATCATTGATGTCCAACATTAGATTCATTATAGTAAAATAAGAGCTACTAAAATTTAATGTTTACTTTTGTATAAATGAATAATTTCTTGTTTTCTATTTTTGCTCTCTTCTTGAAAATTGCATAACTGACCAAGAGTGACACTTGGGAGAAGTCTCTCTGAATGTAACATTTCCAGGAAAGAAAGCTGCACGTGTGGATTTTATTAATTCACTGGACGATTAGTGTGCTTTTTGTGGAGTGGGATGTTTAGTGACGGGCAGATGTTTGCCTATTAGAATCCGATTACTGAGAAAACCAAATGGATATTTAGACTCATTCTTAAGAGAATTATATTCAAGGAGGATTTGCATATTTTTTAAAAAATCATCTTGAGATATTTCTGTTCTTGCTGCCAATTTCTGTATACTTGGTATGTAGAATTTGAGGACTCTTGTGGAGTGCACCCAAAAAAGAAATAATAGTGTATGTATATGTACCAAAATCTATAATTTGAAAGTTATCTGTACATTGACCTGAAAACTTACAAATTTTTCAGCAGTTTTCCGATCTCCACATTCTGAAATTTTTAAAACTGTGATGATTCATCATCACTACTTTCTAATGTTTGAAAATAACTTGTGTTTACATTTCTAAATACCTCTTTTAAATTTTCCAGTGACACACTATGGGAGTGGAGCATCCTGTAACTGCCTGGGGTTTATTGATACGTGGACTCTTCCACATGCCCTGTGTGTGTCTGGTTGGACAGCAGTTAGGAGTCACCTTGAGCTTTTTCCTGAAAGAAGCTGACATGGATAATTTCATTAAGATATCTTTATGTCTGTTTATGTGGAAAACACTACAATTTGGGGGAACTACAATAGAAAAAAGACCTGTTATCCCAGCATTTATAAAGTGTTTTTTATTCTGCCATGTTAGAAGAAGAACTTAAAGGGGCTATCAGAAGAATACCAAAAAAAAAAAAAAAAAAAGTAGTAGGATGTGCAGTGCTGTGGAAACTGGTTTCCAAACGATCTTGTTGCCTCACACACACTCACGGTAGAAGTAGCTAAGGAGGCTTGTTTGTTACAGTCATTTCCTAGGTAAAAATTTAAATTACCGCCAGGTTCTCAAAATGGATGTTGTTTGACATGTTGGGATTCTGTGTCAGATTTATTTTAAAGAGTTTTTTTCTAATGATCTTTTAAAACACAATACTAGAGATTTTTTTTATGTGTAGAGGAAATTGCCTGTTAGAAACGGGAAAAGCAATGAGTAGAAATGAAAGGAGCTTTGAAAGTAAATTTTAAAAAGTAACAGGTTAAAGGTCATAGGGGGTAGTATTTGTAGGTGCATTACATTTTATATGCAGGTTTTACAAGTGTTCATTTCACTTCTGTTTTTTATTCACACTTAGGCTCCTGCTTACCATCTTATTTTAGAAGGAATTCTAATACTCTGGATAATCAGACTTCTTTTCTCTAAAACTTACAAATTGCAAGAACGATCTGATCTTACAGTCAAGGTAAGAAATTAAATCTCTATTTTATTATCTGGTGTATGATGATTGTGGCTACATCTTTCCCGAAAGGATTTGTGGTGAAGTGTTTTCTACACTGTAAGACAGTCAAGGTGGTGGAATACGGACAGGCAAACGCAGAGCCAAGTGCCCCCGGAGGAGTAGCCTGTTGCAGGGACAAGCAGCAGCCTTAGAGTAGGTGAGGAAAGGGAAGCTCGGGTAGCTACTGGATTTTGCCATTTCCAAAGGCAGGGTTACTGAGTTGTCGGGGAAAGCCCCGTTTCTGAAGCCTGAAAGTTTTCCCTGTGGTCTTCATAAAGAAAAGTGAGTTGGAAAGAATCCTCATCCCCCCTCTCCACCTCCCCACCCCAAATTGAATTTTGATGTGTTCTGTGTGGTAAGGGACCCAGCTCAAGCCCAAGCCAGGTGAACCTCAGAAAGCAGAAGTGCCTACACTGGAGGAACTGTGGCACTGCCCATGCAGTCCGTTGGTATGAGGGACAGGGTAGGAGCACTTAGTGACTGCCTCAGTACGGGGAGGAAGAACAGTTTTGATTGCAGCATAGTTTTTGTCACTGGGATTGTTGTGCCAGATGTGTGGGAGGCAGGGATTGGGAGAGATGTTTTCCCACAAAAGTCTCTGAAAGTTTGGTTCGCAGGAAGCATTGAGTGCAGTGCATAGGTGAAGCATTGGGCCTTTCTCTACTTCCTGGGCCTCCCAGGAGGAAATTCAGGAGAGTGGGATTGCAACAGCCATGTGCAGTTGCTGCCCTGGTTTGCCTGACCAGCTGCTGCTGTCCTGGTCATTCATATTATACTGTCCCCTGGGGAACATGCAGCATATGTTTTTAGGGCAGAATGTTCTGGCAGCTTGAGGAAGCAGAATAAAGAGATGTCTCATTGCATGGTTGTAATCCTTAATATGCCAGTGCACATTTGAACCCCTATTTGGAGGAATACCCTAAACTTGACCACAGATCTCTCCCTTTCCCCGCCCCTTTTGATGAATATTTTGTGGGATTATCATGCCACAGAGGAACACTCCTCCTCTAGCACTGCAGTAAGTCTGGGCCTGCAGCCAGAAGTCCTTTCCATGCTTTTCCCTTTGATATTTAGGAACTTCTTGTGGATGACTAAGTGGCTGTGAAACAGATTTCTAGCCCAACTTTTAAAGGGTTTGATGAATCCAAATATTCTTAGTTTTAGTTTAAACATATCAATCCACACATATATACATTTTAAAGTATATATATTTTATTGATTTTTTTATAGAGAGGAAGAGAGAGGGATAGAGAGTTAGAAACATCGATGAGAGGGAATCATCGATCAGCTGCCTCTTGCACACCCGCTACTGGGGCTGTGCCCGCAACCAAGGTACATGCCCCCTGACCGGAATCAAACCCAGGACACTTCAGTCCACAGCCGACACTCTATCCACTGAGCCAAACTGGTTTAGGCTATACATTTTTAAAAAAAAGAGTGATAGGTAAACATCTATAATAATAAAAGCATAATATGCTAATTAGATCAGGTTTCCTTCTGGGTGACCTTCCTGACAAAGCTGGTGCCAGAGGGAAGCCGGTACCGGCAGCTGGGAGAAGGAAGGCCTACGTACTCTTGCACACATTTCATGCATTGGGCCTCTAGTAGTTTTAGGAAAATCCTCTGAAAGCAGACTTAGCTAAATCGAAATTTGGTAATCACTGACATTGGACCCTCCCGGCAGTGTGAGGAAGAAACAGTGCTGTGAGTGAGAAGTGTCCTTCTCAGTCAGATAGACCTCCAGGGGCTCTGAATGGCAGGGTGTGGTGAGTGCCTTCTCACATCTGAGACATTTATTGGTTGATTATGCAGCCAGTATTTTTGAGTGCCTGAAAATCAGGTGAGCATGCTTTGGTCTTGCGCTGGAGTTGCCTAACGGGAGAAATACGAACAGCATTTAATGGAAGTTTGAGACCAGAACTAATGGGAGAGGGTCTGTTTGCAAGGCAAGGGTCGCCGTGGCCACCATGTTAATTTAGGGGCCTCATCTGTACATCCAGACACATTTTCACAATTACCTTTTTTTTTCTGATTCAAAAAAGGATAAGAAACACAAAATAGTCAAAATACTTATAATGCATAAAGTAGCAGATACAAGGAATAAAGTAGCTTTTTGTGAGAAATTCCGAACAAAATCCCATTACAATAATTACAGCTGTTTTTTCCTGTATTTTAGCTACACCTGAATTCCTGCAGGTGGTTTGTAGGAACAGTGCTTGGTGATCTGGTCGATCCCTTCCCATGATGGCCACCTCCATCAGCATTTCTGGTGTGGCTTTCTGTCTTGTGACTATAGAAATAAATTTTTCTTAAATTTTTTAGTCACCCACAAAACTACTTGGAAAAAAAGTATTTTGCCTAAGGTGTGAGGAGGTTAAGTGCCCAAAACTCAAAAGTGGTTCATTTCTTTTCTAATGTCAACTAGCCCTCTGGTTCTAGCAGTGTGTTCACTATGATGGTCCCATTACAACAAACAGTGTAGATACTGCTGTCACTGTCCAGGAGCTGGCATTGTGTGTTTTAACACCTTTTCGCTTGTAGGAAAAAGAAGAATTGATTGAAGAGTGGCAACCAGAACCTCTTGTTCCTCCTATCTCAAAAGACCATCCTGCTCTCAACTACAACATTGTTTCAGGGTAAATCACTTCGTTACTGTTTCTGTGGGTAAGCTCAGCAAAGTACACAGTCCTTTAATGCTATTCCTTTCTTACCTGAAATAAAACATTTAGAAACATCTGCAGATCAGAAACTAACTGCTTTAATTCCCAATATAAAACTTTCTTTTAGGAATGATATTGACATTTTTTGTAGTCTTCAATTTGGGCATTACAGTTTGTCCCTTTTTCTAAAAAAATATATATATTTTTCAAAATAATACACACACATGATAATATGTAAAGTGGTCAGACACACCTAAAATGAAAAGCAGCACTCCCTTCTTCCCACCTGGTTTGCTTCTGATTTTAGGTCTGTTGCAGGTTTCCTCCATAATAAGCTAGTAACAATATGCGGACCCTACTACTACTAGATTAACAGTGGAAATACCTATGGACTCACAGCATGAATTATGAACTTCAGCTCACTTATCCTACCTCTCTTCTTGCTTCCAGTGTCTGATCGGTTTTTATTATTAGTTCTTCTGTTGGGTATCTTTGCTTTTTGTATGTGCTTTTCCAAATTATTTTAAAAATATAGATACATATGTATTAGTAATCATCCAGAATTAATAGGCATTTTGCTATTCTGAAATATTTTTTTAAAAAGAAATAAACCATTACAAATATAGCTAACGAAACTTTCCCATCTATCACTTACTCTTGCCTCCCATACAATATTACCACTATCTTGAAGTTGGTGTATTTTACTCTTTTACAATAGAATGATTGTTTTTTGTGTTTTTATTGCACGTGTAGTACTTTCTCAATATCTGGTGATCCTTAGCATCTTTTTCCCCCCAATATGCAGAATGTCTCATTGTAATTAATAGCATAATATAAATAGTCTGCAAAAACCATGCACACAAAAACATAGGATATTTTGTTATTGATAAGTTTAGAGTTTTCAACTTATCCAATACCTCTTTACATTCAATACTGAGTTGACACAAGAGTAAGTGAATTTACTTAACTTGGATATTTTTTAAAAATTTTAATAACAGCCGAAACCGATTTGGCTCAGTGGTAGAGCGTCGGTCTGCGGACTGAAAGGTCCCGGGTTCGATTCCGGTCAACGGCATGTACCTTGGTTGCAGGCACATCCCTGGTAGGCAGCTGGTTGATGTTTCTCTCTCATCAACGTTTCTAGCTCTCTATCCCTCTCTCCTCCTCTCTGTAAAAAATCAATAAAATATATTTAAAAATTTTTAATAACAGCCTTATTGCAATATCCATATACCATTAAATTCACCCTTCTAAGGTACACTATTAAATGGGTTTTAGTATATTCACAGAGTTGTACAACTATTGCCACCATCCAACTTCAGAATTTTCAGCACCCCAAAAAGAAATTCCATACCCATTAGCAGCTATTCCCCATTCCCTCTACTCCTCAGCCCCTGGCAACTACTAATTTACTTTCTCTATGGATTTGCCTATTCCGGGCATTTTATAGCAAAGGAACCTTTCAGTATGTGGCCTTTTGTATCTGCCTTCTTTCCTGGAGCCTAATGTTTTCAAGGCTCATCATGTTGTATCATGTGTCAGTGTTTCATTCATCTTTATGGATAAAGCACATCCCACTCAGGATAGATCACATGGTGTTTACACATTCTTCAGTTGGTGGGCATTTGGGTAGTTTCCTCTTGGGAGTACATGAAAAAAGAAAATATATGTAAATATACATGTTTATGTTTCCCACCGGTAGTATATGAGAACTCCACTTTCTCCACATTCTGGCCAACCCTTATTTTCTGTTTTTAATTATAGCCTTCCTGGTAGGTGGGAAGTAACATACCAAACGGCTAATGTTATTGATAATGTTATTGTCTTTTCATGTGGTTATTGGCCATTTTCATATGTCGTCTTTCGGGAATAGTCTGCTCAGTTATTGGTCTTTTTATCATTGAGTTGTAAGAGTTCTTTATATATTTGGTGTACTAGGCCCTTATCAGATATATGACTTGTAAATATGTTCTCCCATTCTCTAGGTTTTTGTATCTATTCTCTTCTAGTGTATTTTGATGCACAAATGTTTTTAATTTTTTAAAGACATATTTTTATTGATTTCAGAAAGGAAGGGAGAGGGAGAGAGAGAAACATCAATGATAAAAGAGAATCATTGATTGGCTGCCTCCTGCATGCCCCCTACTGGGATTCATGCCTGAAACCCAGGAATGTGCCTTGACCAGGAATCGAATGCTGACCAGGAATCGATTCATAGGTCTATGGTCAACCACTGGGCCACACTGGCCCGACAAATGTTTTTGATTTTAATGAAGTCCAGTTTATCCCATTATACTCTTGCTGCTTGTGCTTTTGTGTTATATCTAAAGATCTTTGCCCCATCCAACATTATGAAGATTTCCTCCTTTGCGTTTTTTAAGAGTTTATAGTTTTTGCTTTTAAATTAGGTCAGTGATTCATATTCATTTTGAGTTAATTTTTATAGTGCTGTGAGGTAGGGGTTCATCTCCATTATTTTACATGTGTATACCCAGTTGTCCCAGCACCATTTGTTGAAAAGACTATTCTTTTCCCTTGAGTTGTCTTGGCACTCTGATGAAAATCCATTCTTAAGACTGAGACACTGAAATGCTAATTCAAAGCCCTGTGTCAATGGGCTGGGCTTCCTGATTGATAGTGGGCATCACTTTCAATTTAGGGTAATCAGACAAGGACCTGCCCATTGATTTGAGGGGATCCCAGATTCAGTATTTTCTGCTTTTCCTCTCTTTGAATTTCACCACAAAGGAGTACTCCCATGTGTTGGGATGGGGGTGGGGCGGTCTTAAGGGGTGCCCCTTATAAGCCTGATCTCTGGCCCTCTGGGAGCTGAGTTGGAGGATGGAGGAGGGCTCAGTGTCCCATTTTTATTTTGGTAAATTTATACTGATTCTGTTCTCAAAGTGGCACTGAGCCCTCACTGGTCCTTGGGAATTTTAGTTTATATTCAGCATTTCCAGAGTAAATCTCCCGCCTTCCTGCAGGACCAGAAGGGGACCTAAGGAAATGACTCCTTATGAAGGGTTCCAAGCCGGGCTCCTGAGTCCCCCTCCTGTTCCCCCTCTCCAGGAAGCTCTGCCCCACTGAGCATTTTCAGGCCTGCTGCACCTTTCCCTGCCCGCACTCACGCTCAGCTTTCCCACCCTCAGCTTCCTATCGGGTCTCTTTGTTTTACCGAATACAACTTACCCTCTGCTCTCTAGTTTCCCACATTTTGTTACTGTCATCGCCTTTGCCTGTTCTTGGTAAGGTCAAATATTTTAGACTTTTGTAGGCATTTTTGTGAATGGATAGGCTTTTCTATTAGGAAGTAATCCTTACATTCCTAAAATAAGCCCTATTTAAGGATGAATGTGGTTTTTATAAACTGCAGGATTTGTTTTGCTTATATTTGAAATTTTTAATGTCTATGTTGACAAATGAGTTTAGTCTTTTATCTTTTTTTCCCTTACTGTGCTGGTCCATTTTGGTATCAAAGGTATATGTCAGTCTTATCATTTTCCTAGCAACAGTATGAATTTCATATGTATGTATTTCTGTTGAGCACAGATTTTTAATCATGATTTCATTGTCTTCAATGGGTTTGTAAAGCTGTTCAGGTTTCCTTCTTAAAGTTTTGCTTACCATCATTTAGTCATTGTCCATTTCTTGAGTTTTCAGATGTTTTGGCATGAATAGTTTGTAGGTTTCTTCTGGGCATATATATAAAAAATGTATCCATAACACTTTATTATACATACACTAGAGGCCCTGTGCACAAAGCCCAGCGCACGACATTCGTGCACGGGGCTGCAGGGGGGGGGGGCGCCTCGGTCTGGCCCGGACCCTCTTGCAGTCCCGGGCCCCTCGGGGATGTGTGTGTGCTGGCCCTCAGACATTCCCCGAGGGGTCCTGAGCGCTGCTGCAGAGGTGGGAGAGGCTCTGCTGCCCACTCACCAGCCGTGACACACCAGCCTGAGCCCAGCTTCTGGCTGAGTGGTGTTCCCCCTGCGGGAGTGCACTGACCACCGGAGGGCAGCTTCTACATTGAGCGTCTGCCCCCTAGTGGCCAGTGTGACTGGTTGTTCCACCATTCCATCGGTTTGCATACTAGGGTTTTATTATGCAGGATAGAGAATGACACATCTGTGGGGCTCATGTCTCCACTGTGAGCATTGTGTGTCTCCTTCCTCACTCGTTCTCCAGAGGTTTACTTCTGGTTTGTTTTCTCCGTGGCACATCTTTCTTGCTCAGCTCCAGTCTTGTCAGCACCCACCCGAGGCAGTGGTCTTGTTTGCTTCGTTCTCTACTTCCTTTGTCCGTGGTGTCTGCCTCCACCTCTCCTCTTCACTGAGACCCCACTGCAATACTTCATCACGTTTTCTATCGGCATTGTGTGTGTGACACATTTCTATGGTATTAAAATGATACATTTTATATTTATATTGTTGGTTTAAAATACATTCTTAATGTCTTATGAATGTATTTTTTTAATTTTGTGCTCCAGACTATTCTGACATTTTATTTTGTTTTTTGTTAATCCTCACCCAAGGATATTTTTCCACTGACTTTTAGAGAGAGTGGAAGGGAGTGGGAGAGATGGAGTGAAACATGGATGTGAGAGGGACACATCAATTGGTTGCCTTCTGCACCCACCCCAACTAGGACTAGGGAACTTTCCACCAAAATTCATGCCCTTGACTGGAATCAAACCCGGCTGGAACCTTCAGTCTGAGGGCTGATGCTCTATCCACTAAGCCAAACTGACTAGGGCTTTTTGCAAGATCTCTGCTCAACATTTATTTTTTCAGCAAATGCCTACTATGTTTAAGGAATGTGCTGAGCACATTGAGTTTTCTTGAGATAGACCAACAATCAAATAAATAAATACAGCGTTTGCTGGCATGGAGTGGTCTGAGGAAATAGGGAGCAAGGCATAGCAAGGTGGAGTGCTGGGCTCCTCCTTGTCATTTCTTCTGACTGTTGCATCTTCTGTTGTGTAAGGTAACTGAGTTCTAAAATGCCATCGTGGGGAGAAAGATGAAGATACTATTAAAAAACACACCCTGTATTAATGTCCCCTTTTAAAGCCTGTTGGATCCCTCCATTGTGATCCTCCATGGCCGCTCCGCTGCATCCATCTGTGGGGATTCAGCTTCCTCACAGCCTGGGCTGGTTGCATATTTTGCATTTCTCTGATTATCTGAGCCTTTGAGTATTTACCAGCTGCTGGAATTTTGCTTTTCTATAAATGCCTCTTGATATCTTTCACATTTTTCTGCTGATCTCCAGTATGTCTTTTGATTAACAAGAGTCCCATAAACTGTGTGGATTCTAATCCTTAGTCAGTTTTTTAAAAATATGTTTTTATTGATTTGAGAGAGAGATTGAGAGAGAGGAGAGAGAAAAACATAATCGATCGGCTGCTTCCTGCATGCCCTCCACTGGGATGGAACCCACAACCCAGGCATGTACCCTGACCGGGAATTGAAGTGGTGACCTCTTGCCAGATGGTGAGGAGCACCTGTGAAGCATTGCCTGGGTATTCGGAGGCAGCAGGACAGCGTGACCGGCCACAGGGGCTGTGGCTAGCAGAGGAGAGCAGACAGTCAGAACGTGGGCGAAGAGGTTAGGAATGTCCTGACCAATTTAACTGCTAGTATTCTCCTTTCCATCATTTCAGAAGAGTGTAACAAAAGTCTGTCTAGAGTGCCCAGCAGATCTTTTCGTTAAATACAGCCAAAAGTTCTAGCTGACAAGACAACACCTGACCTTCCAGCCTCAGTGACTTCTGTGGTAGCCGGTAAAAGGCAGTCGGCGCCCTCTTAGATTCAGTGAGATACAGTCACTCTCGTTATTGCACACCTGTTAGCTTCATCTTTGGTGTCTTTATTGAACCAAAGGTCTTAATTTTGACTTAATCAGTTTCATCCCTTTCGGCTTCATGGTTTGCATGTTTTGGGATCATTTCCTACTCCAAGGTCACAAAGACATTCTTCTACGTCTTCTTTCATATCTTTTCCCAAATATCTCTATGGTCTGTGACATGTCTGGAATTCACCTTTGTATCTGCTAATACAGCTTTATTTTTTTCCATAGAGAAATATCTATGTGTAGCTTAGTTGTTCGCCAGGTGCTCATGTATACACAGCTCTCTTGAGTTCCAGACTCACTCACTGGTCTAGTTGTCTGTTCTCAGCAGCGCCAAACCTGACATTGCTGGTGTCTGCAATGGCTGTTCTCTCGGGTAGAGCGCCCTTCTCCCCGTCACTGAGCCGCAAGGGCCTTCGCTCATCCAGATGACCTAACAGTGAGGCTGTGGTTTGGGGTGCGAAGGTTTTCTTCTCCTTCCTCCCATTCTGAGGCCTTGACTGTGGAGCTGTCTTTCTAGATCGAGTTTACTTCCTTCTGCAAGGCAGCCCCAAAGGGTCTTGCTCTCCAGGACCGCTGTGTCCGGTGTCCGTATGGGGCACAAGTGGGAGCTCCCATTGCTCACTGGATGCTCTTTGCCCTCCTTGTCCAGGTGCTGGACGGAAACCAGGTGCCTGCGGCCGCTTGCCTGTGCTCAGGGCTCTGGTGTGCTCGCTCTTGACAGTTTGCTTTCTCCGTGGCACGGTTTTTGTGGAATGGCTTGACTTTCATAGCAGCAACTATTACTATAGGGTTGTCTGTATAGGTGTTTTGTGTTCTCGTGTTTCTGTGAGTGCCAAAACCTCCACGCTAGGGAGGAATGGGGAAACTTGAAGCCCTGAGAAGTATCGAACTAAATAACATGATGGACACCCAGTCCCAGCGGGTGGAAAGAAAAGAAGCCTTGAAGCCACAGGGAAGAAGGAAGATAATATTTAGAGAGCACCTCTGTGGCACTTTTATAACCACAGTTACCTTGAGGAAAAGGTTCCCTCCCCATTTTACAGACGGAGAAACTGAGGCTTACAAGCCCAGGTAACATCCACAAGCTTCTGAAGCCATCAGTAGCCACGGGGCAGATGGCTGAATTTTTATCTGCTTTTGTGAATTTACTTGAAGTTGTCTTTCATTTCTTCCCCTGGCTTCCCAGCGTCTTTGTTACCTTTCTCAAAGAAAACCAGTTCTGTTGGTACAACCAATGAGAGCAGTTTCTCAGTCTCTTCTGGCCCTCGTGCAGCCCAGCATGTAGACCTGTGCCGATGTGCAACTGAGACAAGTTCCAGGCAGTCATGTCCCTTGCTGGGGTCGTCCCCTTCCGTTCTATTCCATGGTTTCCTTGAGTTAAAATAGGTTGATTGTGACTGACTCCATTTGGTCTTACAACTGGTTAGTTGCTTGCGACCTGTAGCTTGGCCCTCTGTTTCTGCATGGCCTACAGCTAGTGCTTGTCAGCAAAGGACTTGTCCTGTCCCAGCCACACTCAGATGCGTGCTCCTGTGGAGCTGGGCACTCTGTTCCTTTTAATACAGCGGTCGTCAACCTTTTGGACCTCACGGACTACCGGTTGGTGACCGCTGCTTTAATACGTATACATATACATATACATATACATATACATATACATATACATATACATATACATATACATATTAGAGGCCTGGTGCGTGAAATTCGTGTACTTGGGGGGGAGGGGTGGTCCCTCAGCCCAGCTTGCACCCTCTCCAATCTGGGACCCTTTGGGGGATATTCAACTGCCGGTTTAGGCCTGATCCTAAACCTGCAATCTGACATCCTTCTCACAGTCTGGGACTGCTGGCTCCCAACCGCTTGCCTGCCTGCCTGCCTGCCTGCCCCTAACCACTTCTGTGTGCCAGCCTGATCACCCCCTGATCACTCCCCTGCCAGCCTGATGGATGCCTAACTGCTCCCCTGCTGGCCTGGTCACCCCCAACTGCTTGCTTGGTTGCCCCCAACTGCCCTCCCCTGCAGGCCTGGTACCCCCAACTGCCCTACCATACCAGCCATCTTCTGGTAGCCATCTTGTGACCACATGTGATGACCATCTTGTGCAAAGTTGTGATGGTCAGTTTGCATATTATCTCAATATTACATAGGATATCCATCCCAGCTGCTGTTGCTCAGTGGTTGAGTCTGAGGTACTTTATTTAGCTATTCTTTTTTTTTGTTTGTTTGTTTTAATCCTTACCTGAGGATATATTTTCCATTGATTTCTAAAGAAAGTGGAAGGAGGGAGGAGGCGGGGAGAAAGGGGAGAGGGAGAAATAGTGTGAAAGAGACACATTGCCTCCCACACATACCTCTATTGGGGCTGGAGAGCCTGCAACCAAGGTACGTTCCCTTGACTGGGAATTGAACCCTTGACCCTTTGGACCATAGGCCAACACTAACCACTGAGCAACCGGCCAGGGTTAGCTATTCTTTCTTCAGTGAATTGTAAAATCAAAACAAAAATTTGCCATATATCCATTTTGAAATTCTAACTTGTTTTTTTTTTGTTTTGTTTTGTTTTAATATATTTTATTGATTTTTGTACATAGTGGAAGGGAGAGAGATAGAGAGTTCGAAACATCAATGAGAGAGAGTCATCGATCAGCTGCCTCTTGCACACCCCCTACTGGGGATATGCCCGCAACCAAGGTACATGCCCTTGACCAGAATCGAACCCGGGACCCTTCAGTCCCCAAGCCGATGCTCTATCCATTGAGCCAAACCGGTCCCAGCTTGAAATTCTAACTTCTTAACTGAAGTGTACAGGGTAACCTATTAAGAATTATTGGCCAAGGATATGATTTTAATACACCACTGTCTAATTTTACTTTTTAAAAATAAGCAGTACAGGAGCTGGAAGACCAGTGCACAAGTAGTGTAGAGTAACAACACTGTGTCCTGTCTGCTGCCACGTAGTGTGGGGCGTGTGTGCTGTAACAAGTGTTGGCTGAGTGAATCCTTCTCATCTCTCTTCCCAGCCCTCCAAGCCACAGCATCGTGGTGAATGGAAAAGAATGTATAAACTTTGCCTCCTTTAATTTTCTTGGATTGTTGGGTAACCCTAGAGTGAAGGTAAGTAG